>NW_025535559.1:0-92265 GCF_020615455.1 Coregonus clupeaformis
CACCCGGCACAGCCAGAAGGGGACTGGCTACCCCTCAGAGCCTGGTTCCTCTCTAGGTTTCTGCCTTTCTAGGAGTTTTTCCTAGCCACCGTGCTTCTACATCTGCCTTGCTTGCTGTTTGGAGTTTTAGGCTGGGTTTCTGTATAGCACTTTGTGACATCTGCTGATGTAAAAATGGCTTTATAAATAACATTTGATTGATTGATATATTTTTTAATAAGATCATTGAGAACTAACAATCACCAAAATAAAAACTAGACAGGGAGGATCTAAAATTCCAAAAGTGGTATTACATTTGGTATGGCATAGGGCTCTCATTAATTTTGTGGTAATGTTTGAGTCACTCAGATAGCATAAGAACACAGCATAAGCCATGCAAACATGTGTAGAATTGCAGGAAATTAGCTTAAAAACTGCTAAATCTTGTCTCCGTAGCCAAGAGGGCCTCTAAAATGTTTGATCGGAGACAATGCAATTGGTCACGCCCACTACCAGTTCAGAGATCTGGACCGAGTCAGACAGATGAAGGAAGAGCTCAGTCAATCAGAGACAGCTGTATGAATAACTAGCCTACAGAATGATTCACTTATAGCTACATACAGCCAAAGAGGGCCAGAAAGACACAGCACTAAACAAAGCTATTGAGTTAGGAATCATCATAAGGATCTTGGGCAGACACTCACAGAATGAAAGCTGAACTCATTCAATTGGAACTCAACAGCCAGCTGCTACAACAAACCAACCCTGGGTCATTCAATAGACATACAGTGGGGGAGAACAAGTATTTGATACACTGCCGATTTTGCAGGTTTTCCTACTTACAAAGCATGTAGAGGTCTGTAATTTTTATCATAGGTACACTTCAACTGTGAGAGACGGAATCTAAAACAAAATCCAGAAAATCACATTGTATGATTTTTAAGTAATTAATTTGCATTTTATTGCATGACATAAGTATTTGATACATCAGAAAAGCAGAACTTAATATTTGGTACAGAAACCTTTGTTTGCAATTACAGAGATCATACGTTTCCTGTAGGTCTTGACCAGGTTTGCACACACTGCAGCAGGGATTTTGGCCCACTCCTCCATACAGACCTTCTCCAGATCCTTCAGGTTTCGGGGGCTGTCGCTGGGCAATACAGACTTTCAGCTCCCCTCCAAATATTTTCTATTGGGTTCAGGTCTGGAGACTGGCTAGGCCACTCCAGGACCTTGAGATGCTTCTACGGAGCCACTCCTTGGTTGCCCTGGCTGTGTGTTTCGGGTCGTTGTCATGCTGGAAGACCCAGCCAAGACCCATCTTCAATGCTCTTACTGAGGGAAGGAGGTTGTTGGCCAAGATCTCGCGATACATGGCCCCATCCATCCTCCCCTCAATACGGTGCAGTCGTCCTGTCCCCTTTGCAGAAAAAGCATCCCCAAAGCATGATGTTTCCACCTCCATTCTCCACGGTTGGGATGGTGTTCTTGGGGTTGTACTCATCCTTCTTCTTCCTCCAAACACGGCGAGTGGAGTTTAGACCAAAAAGCTCAATTTTTTTTCATCAGACCACATGACCATCTCCCATTCCTCCTCTGGATCATCCAGATGGTCATTGGCAAACTTCAGACGGGCCTGGACATGCGCTGGCTTGAGCAGGGGGACCTTGCGTGCACTGCAGGATTTTAATCCATGACGGCGTAGTGTGTTACTAATGGTTTTCTTTGAGACTGTGGTCCCAGCTCTCTTCACGTCATTGACCAGGTCCTGCTGTGTAGTTCTGGGCTGATCCCTCACCTTCCTCATGATCATTGATGCCCCACGAGGTGAGATCTTGCATGGAGCCCCAGACCGAGGGTGATTGACCGTCATCTTGAACTTCTTCCATTTTCTAATAATTGCACCAACAGTTGTTGCCTTCTCACCAAGCTGCTTGCCTATTGTCCTTTAGCCCATCCCAGCCTTGTGCAGGTCTACAATTTTATCCCTGATGTCCTTACACAGCTCTCTGGTCTTGGCCATTGTGGGAGAGGTTGGAGTCTGTTTGACTGAGTGTGTGGACAGGTGTCTTTTATACAGGTAACGAGTTCAAACAGGTGCAGTTAATACAGGTAATGAGTGGAGAACAGGGAGGGCTTCTTAAAGAAAAACTAAAAGGTCTGTGAGAGCCGGAATTCTTACTGGTTGGTAGGTGATCAAATACTTATGTCATGCAATAAAATGCAAATTCATTACTTAAAAAATCATACAATGTGATTTTCTGGATTTTTGTTTTAGATTCCGTCTCTCACAGTTGAAGTGTACCTATGATAAAAATTACAGACCTCTACATGCTTTGTAAGTAGGAAAACCTGCAAAATCGGCAGTGTATCAAATACTTGTTCTCCCCACTGTATATAGTAAGAATGATATCTGAACAGCTGCTCAAAAACGCTGAGCAGGATTTGGAGTGGACAGCTTATCTAACCTACAGTATTGTACACAGCAGTAGGGCTGACTGACTGGTGGTGATCCAAGAAACTAGGATCCAGCTGCTGCTTTGCTTCCTGGCAGCTGCCCATCTGGGCCATCTTATTGGCCACTGCATACTTAGTGACCCTGGGTCTGATATAGCACCCTATCAGTGGTTTTCTGGACAGTGGCCACACTGCACAGCAAAGCACAGCACATCAGCATTACCTCCCCTCTCTGTCCGGCCAGCTGAGGATAATGTCTGGGAGGTTGGACTGGAAGACATGACCAAAGCGATCCTCCTTATGCACAATCAGTTGTACCAGAAGCATGTGGATTCAGTGCTAGCAATCAACCACTGAGAGCTATCTTGGGACTGCTTTATAGACAGCATGCCATGAACACAAACTCTGCCTCAACAATCTGGAGGTGACACAACTAGCTAGCTAAAATAGTAATTCTAGCACAATTGTTTCAGAAAACATATTCAAATTTGCAACAAATTCAGTTAGCAAATGATAGGTTGAAAAGTGAACTCCTAAGCTAGTTGTACGTCTTATTTTTCATCCTTAAATGCATAGCTATATCCATTTAGTTTCATCTAGCTTGGTCCAAAATCATTGACACCCTTGATAAAGATGAGCAATAATGACTGTAAAAAATAAATAATTCAAATACTGAGCTATATTTTATGCAAAACAAAATGGTAATTATTGTATACAAATACAATTGTCAGAGAAAGTGATTTTGCTTAACAAGTAATATTTATTTTCTCAAAAAGGTAGGGGTCAAAATTATTGACACCCCTAAAGATTGCTATAAATAAAGTAGTAAAAAGTTTAGTATTTGGTCCCATATTCCTAGCATGCAATGACTACATCAAGCTAGTGACTCTACAAATTTGTTGGATGCATTTTCAGTTCGTTTTGGTTGCGTTCCAGATTATTTTGTGTATTGTGTCATTTTGAGTCACTTTTATTATAAAAAAAGAATATAATATGTTTTTCGAAACACTACTACATTAATGTGGATGCTACCATGATTACGGATAATCCTGAATGAATCATACTACACCGGCTCCGACGCTCGTCGGATGTGGCAGGGCTTGCAAACTATTTAGGACTACAAAGGGAAGCAAAGGCCAGACGGATTACCAGGACGTGTACTCCGAGCATGCGCTGACCAACTGGCAAGTGCCTTCACTGACATTTTCAACCTGTCCCTGACTGAGTCTGTAATACCAACATGTTTCAAGCAGACCGCCATATTGCCTGTGCCCAAGAACACTAAGGTAACCTGCCCAAATGACTATCGACCAGTAGCTCTCACGTCTGTAGCCATGAAGTGCTTTGAAAGGCTGGTCATGGCTCACATCAACACCATTATCCCAGAAACCCTAGACCCACTCCAATTTGCACACCACCCCAACAGATCCACAGATGATGCAATCTCTATTGCACTCCACACTGCCCTTTCCCACCTGGACAAAAGGAACACCTACGTGAGAATGCTATTCATTGACTACAGCTCAGCGTTCAACACCATAGTGCCCTCAAAGCTCATCACTAAGCTAAGGACCCTGAGACTAAACACCTCCCTCTGCAACTGGATCCTGACTTCCCGACGAGCCGCCCCCAGGTGGTAAGGGTAGGTAACAACACATCTGCCACACTGATCCACAGGGGTGCGTGCTCAGTCCCCTCCTGCAATCCCTGTTCACCCATGACTGCATGGCCAAGCACGACTCCAACACTCTTCATTAAGTTTGCCGACGACACAACAGTGGTAGGCCTGATCACCGACAACAATGAGACAGCCTATTGGGAGGAGGTCAGAGACCTGGCCGTGTGGTGCCAGGATAACAACCTCTTCCTCAACGTAATTAAGACAAAGGCGATGATTGTGGACTACAGGAAAAGGAGGACTGAGCACGCCCCATGTTCATCGACAGGGCTGTAGTGGAGCAGGTTGAGAGCTTCAAGTTACTTGGTGTCCACATCACAAACAAACTATCATGGTCAAAAAAACACAGAAAAGACAGTCGTGAAGAGGGCACGACAAAGCCTATTCCCCTTAGGAGACTGAAAAGATATGGCATGGGTCCTCAGATCCTCAAAAAGTTATACAGCTGCACCATCGAGAGCATCCTGACTGGTTGCATCACCGCCTGGTATGGCAACTGCTCAGCTTCCGACCGCAAGGCACTACAGAGTGTAGTGCGTACGGCCCAGTACATCACTGGGGCCAAGCTTCCTACCATCCAGGACCTCTATACCAGGCGGTGTCAGAGGAAGGCCCTAAAAATTGCCAAAGACTCCAACCACCCTAGTCATAGAATGTCTCTCTCTACTACCGCACGGCAAGCGGTACAGGAGCGCCAAGTTTTGGTCCAAAAGGCTTCTTAACAGCTTATACCCCCAAGCCATAAGACTCTGAACAGCTAATCAATGGTTAACTGGACTATTTGAACAATTGTCTGATAAAACTAAATGTACAAAACATTAGAAACACTTACTCTTTCCATGAAAGATGAAAGGGAGGAGACAGGTTAAAGAAGGATTTTTAAGCCTCGAGACAATTGCAACATGTATTGTGTATGTGTGCCATTCAGAGGGTGAATGGGCAAGACAAAATATTTAAATGCCTTTGAACGGGGTATGGTAGTAGGTTCCAGGCGCACCGGTTTGAAGGTGTCCAAGAACTGCAACGCTGCTGGGTTTTTCACACTCAACAGTTTCCTGGGTGTATCAAGAATGGTCCACTACCCAAAGGACATCCAGCCAACTTGACAACTGTGGGACGCATTAATTGGAGTCAACATGGGCCAGCATCCATGTGGAATGCTTTCGACCCCTTATAGTTCATGCCCCGACAAATTGAGGCTATTCTGAGGGGAAAGGGGGCTGCAAATCAATATTAGGAAGGTATTCCTAATGTTTTGTACACTCAGTGTATATATGAATTAGATGAAGAACAATACATTTATAGCTAGCTTATGAGTTCACCTACCTAGCAGTAGTCTTTTTTTACCAATTGGGCTAGAATTAGCTAGCTAGCTGGTGCAAATGTATCCATTCCTTTTGGGAATCAATGCTGCAGATGTTTTTATAGATATATGGAATAAATGCAGTGGGACATGGACACAGCTCGAGTTTAAGACACTCCTAAGGTTTGAAAAAGTTTGACAACATTTGTTTCAAGGGTGAAATATCCAAGCACAAGGTGCGTAGAAAATGCACAGCACACTAACGGATACAGGCCAGGGCTCTCAGTAATAGCTAGACAGATACGTATGCACATACTTTACATACTAAGCACATGTACGTAAACAGAGATGTCACGTTTGCAAAACACGCTTACATGGGTCAAATAGTTCAGAGACCCCAGCCTAGACATACAGAATTAGGAATTAGAACTCCATGTCCTATGTAAGCAAGGGGGCTGCTCCTGAAGACTCCTCCCTAGCCACTACAGAGAGGCCAGGACACTCCTGGCTGAGAACATACTAACACAGCCTGCATTAGGCAAAACACTGCCAGTCAGGGAATCTCCAAATGGTACATTCATTATACCTATAAAGCAATACAGTATATTGCTTTGTTGTATCGAATTTTCTTAAAGGATACATCAAATGATATCGTATCTGAGTGTCTGTGGATTGTGTCTGCTGGTAGTATGAGGTGACACACACAAAGGATCTCATTGTTGTGGATCTCCGGCTTTTTTAGTGAGTAAACTATTACAGAGGACCATAGACCTATCTGGTTAGAGGGCCTGAGGGAAAGCCTTTACAACTTGGCTGTGAATCAATTGTTATTAGGTAGTTGAGAATGTCGCTATAACCCTCTCTGTATAACCCTGTGTATACTATATGCATATGTAATTGAGCCAAAGCGGTAGAAGACTCACCAGCCAGTAGACACACTTGCCAATCCCACGTGTTGGTCAGGAAGGATAAGCTGACTTTAGCTCTCTAGTCTCTGCCCTGCCCTAGCCTGACCCTAGACATCAACCAATCCCTGCTTTCTAACACAAACAAAGACAGTGGCCATGCGGCTTTTCATCTAGTAGAATTCACTGCACACTATTGAGTAAGAAAATAATCATGCGCTGCACCGAAATGAACGAATGGGGGATCAACGCAATTGCGCATTGGATGACACATTCTCAGTAGGATGGGCCTAGTATGCTGATATTTGTTGCTTACTGTATTCGTTTTTACTAAACAGTATATTATAAATAGTATGTAGTACAATTAGTACACAGTATGCAGTTTAAGTAAGTAGTAGGCAAGCCAGATTTCGGCCACTGTTTTAGCCCAGGATCAGACAGACAGGCTTAGCTGTGTATCAGACAGAGAACAGCTAAGACCTCCACCTATCACCTCTACAAAGGGATGAGGATACAATTACGTCGTGAGTAGCCATGTGCAGGTGTACGTGATCATGTGCATTCATAAAGAGCCAGTCAACATGTCAGCCGACAAGGCTAAATGTACTACTGTAACGACCCAGGAAAACATACAGTGGGGAAAAAAAGTATTTAGTCAGCCACCAATTGTGCAAGTTCTCCCACTTAAAAAGATGAGAGATGCCTGTAATTTTCATCATAGGTACACGTCAACTATGACAGACAAATTGAGAAAAAAAATTCCAGAAAATCACATTGTAGGATTTTTAATGAATTTATTTGCAAATTATGGTGGAAAATAAGTATTTGGTCACCTACAAACAAGCAAGATTTCTGGCTCTCACAGACCTGTAACTTCTTCTTTAAGAGGCTCCTCTGTCCTCCCCTCGTTACCTGTATTAATGGCACCTGTTTGAACTTGTTATCAGTATAAAATACACCTGTCCACAACCTCAAACAGTCACACTCCAAACTCCACTATGGCCAAGACCAAAGAGCTGTCAAAGGACACCAGAAACAAAATTGTAGACCTGCACCAGGCTGGGAAGACTGAATCTGCAATAGGTAAGCAGCTTGGTTTGGAAGAAATCAACTGTGGGAGCAATTATTAGGAAATGGAAGACATACAACACCACTGATAATCTCCCTCGATCTGGGGCTCCACGCAAGATCTCACCCCGTGGGGTCAAAATGATCACAAGAACGGTGAGCAAAAATCCCAGAACCACACGGGGGGGACCTAGTGAATGACCTGCAGAGAGCTGGGACCAAAGTAACAAAGCCTACCATCAGTAACACACTACGCCGCCAGGGACTCAAATCCTGCTGTGTCCCCCTGCTTAAGCCAGTACATGTCCAGGCCAGTCTGAAGTTTGCTAGAGTGCATTTGGATGATCCAGAAGAGGATTGGGAGAATGTCATATGGTCAGATGAAACCAAAATATAACTTTTTGGTAAAAACTCAACTCGTCGTGTTTGGAGTACAAAGAATGCTGAGTTGCATCCAAAGAACACCATACCTACTGTGAAGCATGGGTGTGGAAACATCATGCTTTGGGGCTGTTTTTCTGCAAAGGGACCAGGACGATTGATCCGTGTAAAGGAAAGAATGAATGGGGCCATGTATCGTGAGATTTTGAGTGAAAACCTCCTTCCATCAGTAAGGGCATTGAAGATGAAACGTGGCTGGGTCTTTCAGCATGACAATGATCCCAAACACACCGCCCGGGCAACGAAGGAGTGGCTTCGTAAGAAGCATTTCAAGGTCCTGGAGTGGCCTAGCCAGTCTCCAGATCTCAACCCCATAGAAAATCTTTGGAGGGAGTTGAAAATCCGTGTTGCCCAGCGACAGCCCCAAAACATCACTGCTCTAGAGGAGATCTGCATGGAGGAATGGGCCAAAATACCAGCAACAGTGTGTGAAAACCTTGTGAAGACTTACAGAAAACGTTTGACCTGTGTCATTGCTAACAAAGGGTATATAACAAAGTATTGAGAAACTTTTGTTATTGACCAAATACTTATTTTCCACCATAATTTGCAAATAAATTCATAAAAATCCTACAATGTGATTTTCTGGAATTTCTTTTCTAATTTTGTCTGTCATAGTTGACGTGTACCTATGATGAAAATTACAGGCCTCTCTCATCTTTTTAAGTGGGAGAACTTGCACAATTGGTGGCTGACTAAATACTTTTTTTCCCCACTGTACAGTTATGACTACAACTACTGTTCCCTGATGGAGGAAAACGAGGTACAACACAGCTATGGGGAGTTTGTGTGCCCTAACCCGAAGTACATTAGAATCACGCCTGGCAAGGCCAATGAACACCGTGGCTCACCGGAAGCCCCGCCTTCCACAGGTAATTAACCAGAGGCACGGATTAATTCCTTCAATTCAGTACCACTCTACACATAGCCCATAACTGGGCGGCCTGGGGCTGAACATGTGTTGTAACTTGTTTCCCTCCTTCAGGGAACAGTAGTTATAGTCATAATTGTACGTTCCCTTTCAGTCGGTCAACTCAGTTCAACAAAACTATGGGGATATGAAATCGCGCCCCAAGCAGACCCCAGCAGACACCAAATGAAATGGCCCATGGCAGACAACCCAGAGTTCCAACACGACAGGAAAACCTGTGGTACCTGGGTATTGGCCAATCGGCACGCTGCCGAATGACCCTCTCCTGTCACAGCCGTAAGCACACTGTGGGCTAGACTCTGGCCAGTGACATCCAAGCGATAATAATTCACAAAAGTGTGTGGTGATGCCCAACTCGCCGCAGCACAAATATCTCCTACAGGCAACCCTTTAAACAACACCCAAGACACCGCCAGACATCTGGTGGAGTGGGCGCGTACACCGTTAGGTAATTCCTACCTTTTTCTGTCATATGCCAGAGAAATAGCCTCCACAATCCAGTGGGAGAGACGCTGCTTAGAAAGTGCTCTACCACGAGCCGGATGAGCAACAGACAAAAAGTTGGTCATACAAAACAGACAACCCTGGTCCGCTCAATGTACATGCGTAATGCTCGTACCAGACACAGGGCATGTAACCTCCGCTACTCCTCCAAAGCAAAACGGAGGAAGTGAAAAGGGAAAAAGCTCAAAAGCGGATAACGTGTGGAGCTCTCCAACGCGTTTAGCCGAGGCCAAAGCCACGAGCAGGGCGATCTTGTAGGAGAGGATCTTCAGATCCACGGACTCCATCGGTTCAAAGGGGGCCTCACACAGCACATCCAAAACCAAAGCCAAATCCCAAGTGGGCGCAATAGGTTTAGAAACCGACCTGAGACAGCGCACACCTTTTAAAACCGCACCGCCAGGGGAAGAGCCTCTGGAGCGGCACCATCGCTGAAATAGCTACCATATACACCTTCAGGGTGGAGATTTAACAGCCCTGCTCGAAAAGCCCCTGTAGGAACTGTGATGTCACGAGAGGCTGTGTCCTGGAGGGACGTTACATCCCCCTGAGGTGGCTGCAAACCCAGACAGCTATGGCTCCATCTGCTGGTATGGTCGGGAACTCCACCCCTCTATGGCCAATCTTCCCACGCAGCTGAAACAAATGAGGAGCTGATGAGCTGAAGGTTTGGGAAGGGAAGAGACACAGTCTCCAACCTGGGCTCTCTGGAGGACAAGAGTGCTGCACGTCCACTTCCATGAGGAATATAAGGATTTGGAGATACTTACCTTTGGGAAATACTCACCTTTGGATATATGCACCTGTGGAAATACGTGAGAGACATTTGGAAGGACTTTTTGCTGGGTTGGCCACTAGCTGCAACGTGGACTACAGTAAGGCTGGGGAAAAGTTATCTGAGCGAGTGAGAATTATGATTTTGGATGTGGAAGAGACATCCCTGAACTGTTAACCCTTAAAGAGCCACAAGAGAACAGAATTTTGTTATATTTTCGTTAATTTCCCAAGACCTATAATAAAATCCTTGTTTTGTTTGAACCTTGTCTCCTTGCACTACTTGAGCAATCCCGCTGAAAGCTGTGTAGCCTCTCGTGACGTCACAGATGGTGGAGAATACGGGCACGCTCAAGCGTTAATAGTGCATGTCAGAGGAGGATACCGAAGGTTTGATCACCCAGTTTTCCAAGTTGGCCGTAGGCTCCCGCCGACTGAAATGGAGGACATATTGAAAGCCCTTGTTGCTGGCCAGCAAGCCCAGATGCAAGCAAACGTGGCTCTCTTGGAGGAGCAAAAGAAAGCCAACCTTCTGAAGGCAGAGGAATTGCAGTTGCAGAGACAGAGGGTGGTCCAAAATACCCGCCCAATAAAGGCAAGTGACTTTATATCTAAGGTGGGAGCTACCGATGACATTGAGGCATACCTGCATGCATTTGAGGCCACGGCCACTAGGGGAAGCCTGGCCCAAGCAACAGTGGGTTGGTCTGTTAGCCCCCTTTCTAACCGGGGAATCGCTGAATGCTGTCCGGGACCTGGGCCCTGACCAGGTTACTGACTATGATGCCCTGAAGTCTGAGATCCTCAGCAGATATGGACTCACAAAGTTTGGTATGGCCCAGCGCTTTCACAGCTGGACCTTCCAACCAGACCAACCTCCTCGGGCGCAGATGCATGAACTTGTCCGAATCGCAAGGAAATGGCTGGATCCGCAGAGGAATACAGCAGCGGCGGTGGTGGAGGCCGTTGTGGTGGATCGTTACCTACGCGCCCTGCCTTATGAGGCAAAACGGTTCATCAGTCAACAGGCCTTGACCACGGCTGATCTGACCGTGGAAGCTGTGGAAAAGTACCAGGCCACAGCGGAGATGCTGAATGCTTCCCGAAAAGACCCCCAGGAGGGCGGCCCCACCACAAATGGGAAGAACCCGTCCAAAGGACCCCAAGGTCTCGAACCCAGCCACGTCAGGACTTATCCCGGCTCCAGGGGGAGCCAGAAACCAGGCGGGTCCAAGAAGAGTACACCAGGAGGGGGAAACTCGACAGTGTTACCGGTGTGGGGAGATGGGACATATCTCCTGGCAGTGTGGGAAACCAGCCGATGAACCTATGCCCACTGCGGAGTCCTCCAGCTCAGCACCCACACACCGTTTTGCCTCGCTCTTGGGAGTCGTAGATGGCGGCCCAGATCGACCCCCACCTGCCCGGTAACTGTGAATCACCATGATGTGGAGGCCTTACTGGATTCTGGTAGCCGGGCCACCCTGGTGCGTAAGGATTTGGTGGGCCCAACGTGTCTGACCCCGGGAAAGTCCTCCCAGTTTCCTGTGTCCATGGGGACACCAGAGAATACCCCATTACTGAACTTACAATGACCAGCACACGGGGAACCATACACACGACGGCGGGGGTGGTTGATTCCCTCCCGTCCCTGTCCTAATTGGACGAGACTGCCCAGCCTTTTACCCACTCTGGAGAGAGTCTCAGGAGAGGATAACCCGAGTACCTCGGAAACGGAGAGGCAAGACTCATCCTGGGAAGGCTCCGGTGCAATCCTCCGAATTACTCACTCCCGCCCGGGCTCTGATAGGGATGGCAGGTGCCCAGACCGACACAGAGACGGAGCTACAGAATCTGGACAAAGAACTGTCTGGTCTGAAGGGGACCGCTGAGAGGTATCGTTTGTTAAAGCAACAGTTAGACATGAAGACAGAAGAGTTAGATATCCTCCAGGCTAAACTCCAACAGAGCTCCTTCCCTAAGCAACAGGAGGAGCTGGAGAGGCTGCGCAGGACCATCGAGGAGTGTGAGGAGACCCTGCGCAGTAGTAAGGAGGTCCAGAAGAAGGCAGAGGAGAAGTACAAGGTGTTGGAGAACAAGATGAAGAATGCGGAGGCAGAGAGAGAGAAGGAACTGAAAGCTGCTCAACAGAAGCTAAACTCTGCTAAAACCAAGGCTGATGCGTTCAGTAAGAAACTCAAGGAGAGACAACAGGAGGCTGAGTCCCTGGTCCTAGAGGTGGAGGAGTTGAAGAGAGAGCAGGCTGGCAAGCACCACGGCAATGCGGACGCCCTCTCCCGGCGTGATGCCTTCTTCGCTGCCTTTACCCCGACGAGGACGTCGGTCCCGAGGAGGGGGATGTGTGATGTCACGAGAGGCTGTGTCCTGGAGGGACGTTACATCCCCCTGAGGTGGCTGCAAACCCAGACAGCTATGGCTCCATCTGCTGGTATGGTCGGGAACTCCACCCCTCTATGGCCAATCTTCCCACGCAGCTGAAACAAATGAGGAGCTGATGAGCTGAAGGTTTGGGAAGGGAAGAGACACAGTCTCCAACCTGGGCTCTCTGGAGGACAAGAGTGCTGCACGTCCACTTCCATGAGGAATATAAGGATTTGGAGATACTTACCTTTGGGAAATACTCACCTTTGGATATATGCACCTGTGGAAATACGTGAGAGACATTTGGAAGGACTTTTTGCTGGGTTGGCCACTAGCTGCAACGTGGACTACAGTAAGGCTGGGGAAAAGTTATCTGAGCGAGTGAGAATTATGATTTTGGATGTGGAAGAGACATCCCTGAACTGTTAACCCTTAAAGAGCCACAAGAGAACAGAATTTTGTTATATTTTCGTTAATTTCCCAAGACCTATAATAAAATCCTTGTTTTGTTTGAACCTTGTCTCCTTGCACTACTTGAGCAATCCCGCTGAAAGCCGTGTAGCCTCTCGTGACGTCACAGAACATTAAAATGTCCTCCAGAGAGCTCTGAAAAGGAACAATTCCTTTATTTTGGCACCAAAGCGCGAACGCCCACCACTTACAGAATATCCTAATCAAATCAAATTGTATTGGTCACATACATATTCCGCGTGTAGCGAAATGCTTGTGTTCCTAGCTCCAACAGTGCAGTAGCATCTAACAATTCACAACAATACACACAAATCTAACAGTAAAATAATGGAATTAAGAAATATATAAATATTAGGACAAGCAATGTCGGAGTGGCATTGACTAAAATACAGTAGAATAGAATACAGTATGTACATATGAGATGAGTAAAGCAGTATGTAAACATTATTAAAGTGACTAGTGTTCCATTATTAAAGTGGCCAGTGATTCCATGTCTATGTATATAGGGCAGCAGCCTCTAAGGTGCAGGGTTGAGTAACCGGGTGATAGCCGGCTAGTGATGGCTATTTAACAGTCTGATGGCCTTGAGATAGAAGCTGTTTTTCAGTCTCTCAGTCCCAGCTTTAATGCACCTGTACTGACCTCACCTTCTGGATGATAGCGGGGTGAACAGGCCGTGGCTTGGGTGGTTGATGTCCTTGGTGATCTTTTTGGCCTTCCTGTGACATCGGGTGCTGTAGGTGTCCTGGAGGGCAGGCAGTGTGCCCCAAGTGATGCGTTGGGCAGACCTCACCACCCTCTGGAGAGCCCTGCGGTTGCGGGCGGTGCAGTTGCCATACCAGGCGGTAATACAGCCCGACAGGATGCTCTCAATTGTACATCTGTAAAAGTTTGTGAGGGTCTTATGGCCAAAGCAACATTTCTTCAGCCTGCTGAGGTTGAAGAGGGGCTGTTGCACCTTCTTTACCACACTGTCTGTGTGGGTGGACCATTTCAGATTGCCAGTGATGTGTATGCAGAGGTACTGGAACCTTTACACCTTCTCCACTGCGGTCCCATCGATGTGGAGAGGGGCGTGCTCCCTCTGCTGTTTCCTGAAGTCCACGATCAGCTCCTTCGTTTTGTTGACGATGAAGGAGAGGTTATTTTCATGGCACCACTCCGCCGTGGCCCTCACCTCATCCCTGTAGGCTGTCTCGTCATTGTTGGTAATCAGGCCAACCACTGTTGTGTCGTCTGCAAACTTGATGATTGAGTTGGAGGCGTGCGTGGCCACGCAGTCATGGGTGAACAGGGAGTACAGGAGGGGGCTGAGCACGCACCCTTGTGTGGGCTCCTGTGTTGAGGATCAGTGAAGTGAAGGTGATGTTTCCTACCTTCACCACGTGATCTGATTTCCCGAAGGGAGGGTGGGGGCGGGTCTTGTAGACATTTCGAAAGGGGGAGTAGCAGTGGTCGAGTGTTTTACCAGCACGAGTGCTACAGTCAATGTGTTGATAGAACTTCGGTAGCGTTTTCCTCAAATTTGCTTTGTTAAAATCCCCAGCTACAATAAATGCGGCCTCAGGATATGTGGTTTCCAGTTTGCATAAAGTCCAGTGTAGTTCCTTGAGGGCCGTCGTGGTATCGGCTTGAGGGGGAATATACATGGCTGTGACTATAACTGAAGAGAATTCTCTTGGGAGGTAATACGGTCAGCATTTGATTGTGAGGTATTCTAGGTCGGGTGAACAAAAGGACTTACGTTTCTGTATGTTATCACAATCACACCATGAGTAGTTAATCATGAAACATACACCACCGCTCTTCTTCTTCCCGGAGAGTTCTTTATTCCTGTCTGCAGAAACATGCTGAGAAGGATTATTACCACAGCAAGTAAGGTACTTGGAGTCAAACAGACAGGCCTGGATGAGATCTTTAAGGTCAGGGCCCTCCGTAAGGCTCACAAAATCATTTTAGACCCAAGTCACCCCCTGTACCTGGACTTTGAATTACTCCCCTCTGGGCGTAGGTATAGGGCACCCCTCAGCAGGAAAAATAGAACGAGACAATCATTTGTGCCAGGTGTGATATCCCTCTTAAATAGCTCGGGCAAATGTTCCCATTGACCCCGTAAGGCCAGCAGGCTAGTCTTTGTTTTAAATGTTTTAAATGTTTTATTTCTTATTTCTTACTTTTATTGGTGCGTGACTGTTATTGAAAGTTGTATTGTCAATCTTGTTTTGTATTTAACGCCACTTTAAATGTGTACATGACACTGCAACAAAATTTCCCCATGGGGACAATAAAGTAAGTAAGAAATACAGTCGGTATACAGCCGGTAAATAAAGGTTATATAAAGGTTAAATAATAAAAGATAAAAATATTTATTTATTTTGCATCATATTATGCTGCGTTTTCCATCATATGATGCAAAATGCTTCATACCAGCTGTATTATGAAAGTTATACATCTTGAAAACTTGATTGCTGACATGCAACACATTTTGGGACAACTGTGATACTTTATACTTCGTCGGACACACTCTCTGACATGTCACGTGTTGGACTCCAGATCAGATATGTGACAATAGATTAAAGAATTAGGCCTAGAAATACACATAAACATTAAAGGCGTGTCATTTATTAGTTTCTGGTAGGTAACTTTCCCAAAACTCCCAGGTTTTCCAGAAATCCCAGTTGGAAGATTCCTGATATAAGGAGGGAATAAGCAGGACACCCAAGAATCCTCCAACCAGGATTACTGGACACCTGAGGATTTTGGGGAAGTTCCTGGAAGTTTGCAAACCTAGGCCTGTTGTTGCACTGTCCAATAGTTCCTGAAGTGTCATCAAAAAGAAGGTCATCAAAAAGAAAGGAGGACCAAGGCACTCTTCATTTTAATTAATTATATGAAGAGGGTCTTGGTCCTCCTTTCTTTTGATGACCAATTTACCCCTTTTACCAAAGAGCACCTTCTGTCTACCAAAACCTACTATTGTGTACCTTAGCAGCGCTTCCCTTCCTTCTTTTTTTCTACAAGTTCCTGAAGTGTGTTTGGAGCAGTAGAGTCAAAGCAAGGCGGGACACCCGTCTGCCTGAGACATGAGAAGCTTAGTCTTAACTACTTCCACCTGTGTCTAAACCTCTGTCTGAACCCATGTCCACGTATGTAACGTACGCCCAGTGTGTGAGTGTGTGTGTGTGTGTGTGAAGCCGTGTTTCACAGGAACAGACAATCCTACACGGATGTACTGTAAGCAGTTCACGTAAAGGTCAGCATATAAACATGTAATTACCGTGTTAACTAAGCTAAGGTTTTGCTGACCTGGGAATTCAATGAAGGAGAGGGTGTTAGTGTGGGAATGTGTGTAAAGGCGTCATCATGCTTCGGCTAGGCGAACTAAACGAGTGTCCTCGCATACTCCCTTAAAAGACCTTCGCTTGAAAAACAAGAAATAAGCGGCAATAGTACTTCAGTCCATTTTGAGACGCTGTAGCCAGTATAAACTTCCTCAAAATAGTCAGAATTTATCTACGATAACTCAAGAAATGCATGAGGACGAGTCGTTGAAGAATCCCTACTGTTGACCAATCGGCGACGAGGGGGTGTAGACTTCAGCTACCGACTTCAGCTTGCCTCAAGAAAAATGTGTGTGCCCAAACAGCCTCCCCCCCAAAACAAACGTCACAAATTATGCACGAACTGTTCCGAACTGTTTCGGCTGTAAAGAAGTGCCTTTACAGGAGTGAGGTGAGCCTACTAGCTTGGTTGTACCCATCCCATCTGCTGCCTCTCTCTCCCTCTTTCTCAAACTCAAGGGAAAGGGTAAGGGGGATGCCTAGTCAGTTGTACAATTGAATGCATTCAACGGAAATGTGTCCTTCTATGTCTGTGTTTTCACACCAAATCGCAGTACGTAGGTAAAGTAGTGCAATGTATCTGAATAAAGAAGTATGTTTTTCATTCTGATGTAGGCTAGTTCAATCAGTAGAGGTATGAGCTTAATGGTGGCCCCATACCCTCTGATGCTGGTCCTGGTGTATGAGCTACTGAGAATAAAAATATGTCCTTTCTCAATGACACTACAACGCCCACAAGTCTTAGTTCCCCCCTGCTCTTGGCATACTCCCAGGGCCATAAACCTTTCTCAGAGAGAAAGGATAGATCCTCTTAGAACCCAGCAGGTGAGACCTTTATTTAGGGCTGTTTAGAAAAGATTAGAGCATACAGTTGAATGGCTTAACCAAACAATTAAGCAGGGCTTGACAATCTTTTAAGCCACTTGTCCTTTGGACAAGTAGGACAGATTTTTTTGTCCAAAATCTCAAGTCACTTGTCCCCCAGAAATGTTTTATCTGTACACAATTTTTACATCATTGTATGATGCAAGAAACCACTTTACAAAATAAAATGCATTACTATCTTTTTTAGTATAGAGAATCAGACACAAATGTAGGCTACACTCTGCCTATTGGCTTCTTTGCATATTCAAGCCTGTCTCAAAATACAACACTGCCCTTTAAGGCTCTCCTGGAGAATGGTTGGCCACCCTTGGTAGCCTAAAAAAGATTACACTTAACAGGGTAACATTACAATTACAACCAAATACTTATGTCTTTATAAATTGATTCCCTCCAGGGCTCGAAGTTAAGGGCGTCCCTTAATCCCTGGGACGATAAAAAAATATGTCTACGGTTCAAAACAGACTCTGGGACAGTTCTGGGACTACATATCCAAAATTCATACAACCACTGCACATAAAAAGCAATGAGGCTGATGCAACAGATCAGATCGTTTAGCTTAAAATGTTGATCAAGTTTAATTTCCTCATATTATAAGCTCAACAATGCACACATAGCTGTAGGCTACACGCGAATGTTCCAAAATACAAATAGCGGGAAAACACTGTTCTCAAAAGTGCACCGCATGTGAGCGGTTTCATGTGACAGAGATAAAAATATCCATTAGAAAATTAGAAAGAGAGGAGATCTAAAGATGCATCAACTAGTATGTGTTACTAATATAACTAGGATTATGCCTTTGGCTGCTATACAATAAAATAACGTTGATTTGAAAAACAATAGAACATGAGAAAAATGCTGGTTTCAATGGCATACTGAAACAAGGTAAGACATACTTCATAAAATGACATAAAAACGTCCAGTTCTTAAACAATTACGTTCATGGTTAAATTTTTTTAAAATGCTGACCTCATCCGCTCAGATTCAAGGTGGGTGATGTGGGGTGCGCAACAGGCACTGTCCTTCACTCTCCGGTCGTGTGACCATTTGATCTGAATGAACCGTGCCTCAAGCATGTCGACAGAATCAAGCCTTTAGACGTTAAAGTTAATTACCCTTCATTATATTTGTCAAACATGACTGGCATTTAGCCTATATTTATGCATTAAAGTTTGGCTACATTTTCTGCCGCCTCCCTCATGTCAGCATCTGTTTGGACATGAGGCTGTAGCCAATATGCATATCACCTACACTTTGACATGTAGACTTTTATTTATTTATGTATAGGCCTATGAAAACTAGATTTGAATATTTTTCCAATGTTGGTGCCTCTGATTCAATTCTGATCAGAGTAATTGTTTGATATAGTGATTTTTGTGTGATTTTTTTAACTTGTCCATTCGGACAACTGAAATCACTGTTCTTGTCCGACAATTTTTTTTTTATTACTTGTCCCGGACAAGAGGACAAGCGTTAATGTCGAGCCCTGTTAAGTGTCTGTGAGTAAGAACATAGGCTGTGTGTGTCAGCGAGCGAGCGAGAGAGAGAGAGAGAATATTGAGGAACATACAATCCTATACAAGGGACAGACATGCTTGATGCTTGGCCTGGGAACTCATGCCCTTTCATTTCCCTCTGTCTCTCACACAATAAAGTTTGATATTGAGGCTGTCTACAATGTATTCAGATATTAGCTACAGTGGAGTGGATTTAGCATCAATATGCTTGAAATAAATGACAACAGAAATGAGCTATTCTTGATAGAGACAGAAATAATTAGGTAAACATAAACAATGCTAGTGAAGTTGCCATGATAAGGAGTTGTGCTGTGTGGCTTTAAATACGGTCATTCTGCTAGAGCTCCATAGTCAGAATTCTGGGAGAATGTTGTTGCTTAGCTCTAAGACATAGCCTAACTGTTGACTTCAGTATACTGCAAGCCATTGTGTTGGGAGAGGGACTCACATGCTTCAGGGTGACTAAAATCCCCTTAAATGTCATAAAGAGATGGGCTGGACCTTGCTTGGCATCTGGACTCCAGCCCTGTTCAACAGTGGGTACTAGCCCTTATGGAGCAGGGATAAACTGCAACAGGATTCTGCTGTAACACAACTATTAACAAGATAGAGGCCCTAGTCTCTCAGGGAGAAGCCTAAAGCATTAGGGCAGAGCTGATCAAAAACAGCCAAAACAACCCGACTGCTATTCTCCCATTTGAGAAGTCTGAGGCAGGGAAAGCTTTCTCTGGCAGAGGCAGAGCCAGCATGGGTCTGACTGGCTTTAAATATAGTACTGGCCTCCACCACAACAATTTCCACTGTCACACAAAGAGCAAGTTGGGACTGGTGTAGGTTACTGCTGATAGATGTGATGCAGAGATGATAAATTTAACAAGGATATTCAAATATTTTCACAAATAATACTAACACACATACACACGTATTTGTTTGTATACATCTGAAAACATCTACACTCTTGCCTGAAGTTAGTGTTCTGTCCTTTTTGAAGGTTTTCGTCTTTTATCACAGTAGGCCAACTTTGATGTTATTAAAGTAGGCTAACAAACTGCTAGCACCGAGACCCCTAGAGAGCGTAGTTCTTCCTGATGTCGTATTACCTCTAGGTGTGGACACAGTCAGCCCAGCTGGTAATACACTCGTGTCACCCATGGAACGGCTTGTACATAAAACATCCTCTATTCAGGCTGCAAAGGCGTTGGTTTCCTCCTTAACTCAATTTAATTTGCTTTTTTTGCTTTCGGGAGGGTTGTGTGGTATTTTATTGGGCACACGGGAGGGTAGTGTGTTTTTTCCCTGTTTTACTATCGATCTTTTGCAGGTTTTACTATATAATTTCTTCCATCCTAGCCACATTTCCTCATCTGCTTGCAAGCACCTCCCCTTTATCAAGGTGTTTTGGTACTTCCCTTATGCACTATGCTTTTCAGTGTGCTAACTTTTACTATACCACAGGTCAATATAGTCTACCAGTCTAACTGTCTATCCTGCCCTCTATCCACCATTCATAGTGACTATAATGGTAGGTGGATCATTTGTCCTGATCTGCAATAGGCTAACTAGAATTCATACCACACATAAAAGCATTCAAAGCTGCATACATTTTATATGAATCGACAAGAACAAATAGGAATAGCTGATAGGCAGCGGAGAGGCCAGGTGCATCATTACACATGAAAGGACAGTGAAGACATGAGACACACAGCTCAAAAAGCTCCCCAATTGGATCTTGTTTAGGGCCAATACAATTACCCTACCTAGACTAGCCGACAACACCACAATGCAATGAATAATTGCATTATTGTTTTCAAGAGAGTACAAAATTCTACTCTAGGCTACAGTGCAAATGTCATTTGAATAACTGCGCAAAAGCCCTGTGATTTGAATGTTTCATTCCATTTGGATCAGTTGCGGTCTAAGACACTGCATCTCAGTGCTTGAGGCGTCACTACAGACCCCCTGGTTCGATTCCAGGCTGTATCACAACCGGCCGTGTTTGGGAGTCCCATAGGGCGGAGCACAATTGGCCCAGCGTCATCCGGGTTTGGCTGGTGTAGGCCGTCATTGTAAATAAGAATTTGTTCTTAACTGACTGGGGGAAGTAGGTTAATGTAATTATGTGCATGAGCACAAATCACCACAACCGTAATAAGTCCCGTCCGAATCTGCCATGTCGGTAATCTTTACATAGCAGGAGAGTAATCATTTCAGCCGAAAAACTACTGTTTTTGAGTAACTCCAAGGTCCTCTGATAATGCTAGTCCCGTGCTAATCAACATCCCTGTGTTTTGAGAGAAATGTCTGAGTTTGACAGGTGTTGATCGCGGTTTGAGCAAGAAAACAATAACTGATTTGATTAATTGATGCTTAAAACTAAGTGCTGCACATAGCCTATATATGAAGGGCCTACATGCATCAACTTTCACAGTGAATGCTTTGTTTAAGTTTCGTGCCAATGAATTGAACATCGCCAAATGTGTCAATAAATAAAATATTCCGCCTATTTAATGCAACCCTTGCTGTTAATAGAAAGCAAAGCAGCATTCCAACTGGGCTAAACTTTTGGAAATGACACGTTTCCATAACCTAACAACGCATGTCAAGTGCAAGTGCACTGTTTAACTCATATCTGCAGGCGGGGCATTTAGGATGTCTTCTACTGCAGATCGCTAAAATAATGATTATGATCATACTTCCTCAATTCAAATATTATGGCAACACTATAGGCTACCAAAGATGGTTTGGTATGGTTTAGAAACTTGGGAGCCAAGCTCAAGTTATCAGTGTAGCCTGTTATTTGTATATATTAGGGATCCCCATTAGCTCTGCCAAGGCAGCAGCTACTCTTCCTGGGGTCCAAACATATTAAAGCACCTACATTACTTATAAAACAAAATATAAAACAGTACATCATATGACATTATTGCACCACTACCTATCTACAATACAAAATGTTTAATAACACCATACAACATATCACAATGTGTGAGAATGCATGTGTCTATACCCTTGTGTGTGTCTTTTCACAGTCCCCGTTGTTCCATAAGGTGTATTTTTACCTGTTTTTTAAATCTGATTCTACTGCTTGCATCAGTTACCTGATGCGGAATAGAGTTCCATGTAGTCATGGCTCTATGTAGTACTGTGCGCCTCCCATAGTCTGTTCTGGACTTGGGGACTGTGAAGAGACCTCTGGTGGTATGTCTTGTGGGGTCTGCATGGGTGTCCGAGCTGTGTGCCAGTATTCCAGACAGATAGCTCGGTACATTCAGCTTGTCAACACCTCTTACAAAAACAAGCAGTGATGAAGTCAATCTCTCTTCCACTCTGAGCCAGGAGAGACTGACATGCATGTAATTAATGTTAGCTCTCCGTGTACTTTTAAGGGCCAGCCGTGCTGCCCTGTTCTGAGCCAACTGTAATTTTCCCAAGTCCCTCTTTGTGGCACCTGACCACACTACTGAACAGTAGTCTAAGGGGCGACAAAACTAGGGCCTGTAGGACCTGCCTTGTTGATAGTGTTGTTAAGAAGGCAGAGCAGCGCTCAATTATGGACATACTTCTCCCCATCTTAGCTACTATTGTATCAATATGCTTTGACCATGACAGTCTACAATCCAGGGTTACTCCAAGCAGTTTAGTCACCTCAACTTGCTCAATTTCCACATTATTCATTACGAGATGTAGTTGAGGTTTAGGGTTTAGTGAATGAATTGACCCAAATACACTGCTCAAAAAAATAAAGGGAACACAAACAACACATCCTAGATCTGAATGAATGAAATCATCTTATTAAATACTTTTTTCTTTACATAGTTGAATGTGCTGACAACAAAATCACACAAAAATTATCAATGGAAATCAAATTTATCAACCCATGGAGGTCTGGATTTGGAGTCACCCTCAAAATTAAAGTGGAAAACCACACTACAGGCTGATCCAACTTTGATGTAATGTCCTTAAAACAAGTCAAAATGAGGCTCAGTAGTGTGTGTGGCCTCCACGTGCCTGTATGACCTCCCTACAACGCCTGGGCATGCTCCTGATGAGGTGGCGGATGGTCTCCTGAGGGATCTCCTCCCAGACCTGGACTAAAGCATCCGCCAACTCCTGGACAGTCTGTGGTGCAACGTGGCGTTGGTGGATGGAGCGAGACATGATGTCCCAGATGTGCTCAATTGGATTCAGGTCTGGGGAACGGGCGGGCCAGTCCATAGCATCAATGCCTTCCTCTTGCAGGAACTGCTGACACACTCCAGCCACGAGGTCTAGCATTGTCTTGCATTAGGAGGAACCCAGGGCCAACCGCACCAGCATCTGGTCTCACAAGGGGTCTGAGGATCTCATCTCGGTACCTAATGGCAGTCAGGCTACCTCTGGCGAGCACATGGAGGGCTGTGCGGCCCCCCAAAGAAAATGCCACCCCACACCATGACTGACCCACCGCCAAACCGGTCATGCTGGAGGATGTTGCAGGCAGCAGAACGTTCTCCACGGGCGTCTCCAGACTCTGTCACGTCTGTCACATGTGCTCAGTGTGAACCTGCTTTCATCTGTGAAGAGCACAGGGCGCCAGTGGCGAATTTTCCAATCTTGGTGTTCTCTGGCAAATGCCAAACGTCCTGCACGGTGTTGGGCTGTAAGCACAACCCCCACCTGTGGACGTCGGGCCCTCATACCACCCTCATGGAGTCTGTTTCTGACCATTTGAGCAAACACATGCACATTTGTGGCCTGCTGGAGGTCATTTTGCAGGGCTCTGGCAGTGCTCCTCCTGCTCCTCCTTGCACAAAGGCAGAGGTAGCGGTCCTGCTGCTGGGTTGTTGCCCTCCTACGGCCTCCTCCACATCTCCTGATGTACTGGCCTGTCTCCTGGTAGCGCCTCCATGCTCTGGACACTACGCTGACAGACACAGCAAACCTTCTTGCCACAGCTCGCATTGATGTGCCATCCTGGATGAGCTGCACTACCTGAGCCACTTGTGTGGGTTGTAGACTCCGTCTCATGCTACCACTAGAGTGAAAGCACCGCCAGCATTCAAAAGTGACCAAAACATCAGGAACTGAGAAGTGGTCTGTGGTCACCACCTGCAGAACCACTTCTTTATTGGGGGTGTGTTGCTAATTGCCTATAATTTCCACCTGTTGTCTATTCCATTTGCACAACAGCATGTGAAATTTATTGTCAATCAGTGTTGCTTCCTAAGTGGACAGTTTGATTTCACAGAAGTGTGATTGACTTGGAGTTACATTGTGTTGTTTAAGTGTTCCCTTTATTTTTTTGAGAAGTGTATTTAGGACTAACTTATTCTTTGCCACCCATTCCAAAACTAACTGCAACTCTTTGTTAAGTGTTGCAGTTAATTCAGTTGCTGTAGTAGCTGACGTGTATAGTGTTGAGTCATCCGCATACATAGACACTGGCTTTACTCAAAGCCAGTGGCATGTCATTAGTAAAGATGGAAAAAAACAAGGGGGGGCCTAGACAGCTGCCCTGGGGAATTCCTCATTCTACCTTCCATTAAAGAACACCCTCTGTGTTCTGTTAGACAAGTAACTCTTTATCCACATTATAGCAGGGGGTGTTAAGCCATAACACATATGTTTTTCCAGCAGCAGACTATGATCGATAATGTCAAAAGCCGCACTGAAGTCTAATAAAACAGCCCCCCCAATCTTTTTATCATAAATTTCTCTCAGCCAATCATCAGTCATTTGTGTAAGTGCTGTGCTTGTTGAATGTCCTTCTCTATAAGCATGTTGAATGTTTGTTGTCAATTTGTTTACAGTAAAATAGCATTGTATCTGGTCAAACACCATTTTTTCCAATAGTTTACTAAGGGTTGGTAACAGGCTAATTGGTCGGCTATTTGAGCCAGTAAAGGGGACTTTACTATTCTTAGGTAGCGGAATGACTTTTGCTTCCCTCCAAGCCTGGGGGCACACACATTCTAGTAGGCTTAGATTGAAAATATGGCAAATAGGAGTGGCAATATCGTCCGCTATTATCCTCAGGAATTTTCCATCCAAGTTGTCAGACCCGGTGGCTTGTCATTGTTAATAGACATAAATTTGTTCACCTCTTCCACACTCACTTTACGGAATTCAAAATTACAATTATTGTCTTTCATAATTTGGTCAGATATACTTGGATGTGTAGTGTCAGCAATTGTTGCTGGCATGTCATGCCTAAGTTTGCTAATCTTGCAATGAAAAAATTAAAGTAGTTGGCAATATCAGTTGGTTTTGTGATGAATGAGCCATCTGATTCAATGAATGATGGAGCTGAGTTTGCCCTTTTTCCCAAAATGTCATTTAAGGTGCTCCAAAGCTTTTTACTATCACTATTTATGTCATTTATCCTTGTTTCATAGTGTTGTTTCTTCTTCTTTTTATTCAGTTTAGTCACATGATTTCTCAATTTGCAATACGTTTGCCAATCGGTTGTGCAGCCACACTTATTTGCCATTCCTTTTGCCACATCCCTCTCAACCGTACAATTTTTCAATTCCTCATCAATCCACAGGGATTTAACAGTTTTGACAGTCATTTTCTTAATGGGTGCATGCTTATTGGTAACTGGAATAAGCAATTTCATAAATGTGTCAAGTGCAGTGTCTGTTTGCTCCTCATTACACACCATCATAGGAATCACTACAAAACGTATTGTATGACCTTTTATACACAATATTAGGCCCAGCCTTTGGAACTTTGGTTTTCCTAGATATGGCTACTATATTGTGATCACTACATCCAATGGATTTGGATAGTGCTTTCAAACAAATCTGTGCAGCATTAGTAAAGATATGATCAATACATGTTGATGATTTAATTCCTGTACTGTTTGTAACCACCCTGGTAGGTTGACTGATAACCTGAACCAGGTTGCAGGCACTGGTTACAGTTTGAAGCTTTTTCTTGAGTTGGCAGCCTGATGAAAGCCAGTCAATATTTAAATCACCCAGAAAGTATACCTCTCTATTGATATCACATACATTATCAAGCATTTCACACATGTTATCCAGATACTGACTTTTAGCACTTGGTGGTCTATAGCAGCTTCCCACCAGAATTGGCTTTAGGTGAGGCAGATGAACCTGTAGCCATATTACTTCAACATTATTTAACATTTTCTGTAAATGTTATAACCTTGTATTGCTACCACTGTATCATCAAATGTATTATCTAAGTGAGTTTCAGAGATAGTCAGAATATGAATGTCATCTGTTACTAGCAAATTATTATTGCAAAGAAAAAGCCATATCTCAGACTGCCCATATTAATATTTTATTTTTATTGGCCAGTCTGAGATATGGCTTTTTCTTTGCAACTCTGCCTAGAAGGTCAGCATCCCAGAGTCGCCTCTTCACTGTTGACGTTGAGACTGGTGTTTTGCGGGTACTATTTAATGAAGCTGCCAGTTGAGGACATGTGAGGCGTCTGTTTCTCAAACTAGACACTAATGTATTTGTCCTCTTGCTCAGTTGTGCACCGGGGCCTCCTCTTTCTATTCTGGTTACAGCCAGTTTGCACTGTTCTGTGAAGTGAGTAGTACACAGCGTTGTACGAGATCTTCAGTTTCTTGGCAATTTCTCACATAGAATAGCCTTCATTTCTCAGAACAAGAATAGACTGACGAGTTTCAGAAGAAAGTTATTTGTTTCTGGCCATTTTGAGCCTGTAATCGAACCCACAATTGCTGATGCTCCAGATACTCAACTAGTCTCAAGAAGGCCAGTTTTAATGGTTCTTTAAATCAGCACAACAGTTTTCAGCTATGCTAACATAATTGCAAAAGGGTTTTCTAATGATCAATTAGCCTTTTAAAATTATAAACTTGGATTGGCAAACAAAGCTATTTTAATGGACAAAAAAATTGCTTTTCTTTCGAAAACAAGGACATTTCTAAGTGACCCCAAACTTTTGAACGGTAGTGTATGTTAACGTGGGCTTTTTTGAGCACTTTTCTTCTGGGATGCTTACTTGTTTTTATTGCTTTACTGGGAAGCTTAGCAGCAGTAGATGTGCTCTTCTTCTTTATGTTAGTGCAGGGTGAGCTGCACACAGTGGACTGCCTCTTCGGGCACACCGGCTCAGTGAGTGCTAACAGTGTAAATCTGGTTCTTAGGCACATGATTACTGCACACAATAGCTGTAGGATCAGCAGAGGCATTCAGGGCAGTTAGAGGGACATAAATTAGGTTACTTATATTGTGTCTAACGACGCCCCTGAAGTAATGTAGATTTGCTGAAGCATTTTGACAACTCTGCGTCACAATGCTAGAGCTGAGCTGGGCTTGGGTCATTGCTTAGTCATTGTCTCAACGCAGCCTCATAATGCCGTGAAAGGATCCAGGAACCCAAATTATTTGGGTGGATCCCATCCTCCTTATAAAACCTGTTGTGTTTCCAAAAGGTATCGAAATTGTCAACAAAAGTTACACCCATTGAGCTGCAATAATCACGTAGCCAGTTGTGAAGAGCAAGAATCCTGCTAAAGCGTTCAATGCCACAATTCAGAGAGGGCACAGGGCCAGATATGATGTTTTTTTTGTTTGTGTCTAGCAGAGAGTCAATCAGCTCTTTAAAATCCAGTTTCAACTGTTCAGAGCTGCCCTTCATAATGTCATTAAAACCCACATGGACTACGATAGAATCAATTTCCATGTCCTGACGTAGTATTTGGGGAGTTTCTCCCACTATCGCCTGGACATATTGAAATATCTTCACTCCTAGAATAAAAACCTCCAGGCTCCCATCATAATGGTCAATTTATTGAAAAGAAGAAAGAAATACAGGGGGCCGTTTGGAAAAAACTAATCCCGTCCGAATAGTCCTCTGGAATAATGGACATTCTAGTGTAATAATTACATAACCAACATTCTTTAGTAATACTAGTCTGTGCGAATAGGGCTATAGTCTATTTATTGTGGTGTTGAAAACGCAAACCAAGATATTAAAGCACCCGAAGTCGGTATGCTTTGTTTATTGGTTGTGTGGTGCATTGGCACAGAAACCTGTTGGTGGAAAATTCGTTGAAAATCTGATTTCCCCCTACCTGATCATTGTCTGCAGTCAGCTCTGATCGTAGCGTAGGCCTAATGAAACAGGCAGGGAGAGTGCGCTCGTCCGTGGTGGTCAGCGAACCCTCAACCTTCTGGCCCATAGCCCTGCGTGGCAGGGACTGTGCCATAAAAGCATGCTGACGTGGCAAAGTCGATTTTCATGTTTATAAACACAGGGTCGCTACAGTTTAGGCTTGGGCGGTATCCATACCGACCTTGTGCCATACCGGGATATTTGGTAATACCGGCACTGAACACAAGAGGCTTTGTTTTCAAACCCCACTAATACGAAGGTCAGCAATGCTAACAAGTACATGTAATATCTCATAGAGAATGCTAATTAAATGCTAACAAGCACATTGTGAACATTTTATACAGTTTCTGACATAAACTATACATGTAACTCCAAAATACTACTCACAGTTTGCTGCATGCACAAAACAAATATTAGACAGCAAGGCTGTTGATCCAGGAAGGGATTCTCTTCTGTTACCAAGCAAAGCTTGATTTTGGAAGAAGCTAACCACCATCAAACAGGCAAAGCATCAATACAGGACTAAGATTGAATCCTACTACACCGGCTCTGATGCTCGTCGGATGTGGCAGGGCTTGCAAACTATCACGGATTACAAAGTGAAACCCAGCCGTGAGCTGCTCAGTGACACAAGCCTACCAGACGAGCTAAATGCCTTCTATGCTCGACTCGAGACTAGCAACACTGAACCATGCATGAGAACACCAGCTGTCCGGACGACTGTGTGATCACAATCTCGTAGCTGATGTGAGTAAGACCATTAAACAGGTTAACATTCACCAGGCCTCAGGGCCAGACGGATTACCAGGACGTATACTCAGAGCATGTGCTGACCAGCTGGCAAGTGTCTTCACTGACATTTTTAACTTCTCCCTGACCCAGTATGTCATACCTAAATGTTTCAAGCAGACCATCATAGTCCCTGTGCTAAAGAACACCAAGGTAACCTGCCTAAATGACTACCGCCCCTTAACACTAACATCTGTAGCCATGAAAGGCTTTGAAAGGCTGGTCATGGCTCATATCAACACCATCATCCTAGAAACCTTGAACCCACTCCAATTATCATACCGCCCCAACAGATCCACAGATTACGCAATCTCTATTGCACTCCACACTGCCCTTTCCCACCTGGACAAAAGGAACACCTACGTGAGAATGCTGTTCATTGACTACAGCTCAGCGTTCAACACCATAGTGCCCTCAAAGCTCATCACTAAGCCAAGGACCCTGGGACTAAACACCTCCCTCTGCAACTGGATCCTAGACTTCCTGACGGGCCGCTGGGTAGGCAACAATACATCCACCACGCTGACCCTAAACACAGTGGCCCCTCAGGGGTGCGTGCTTAGTCCCCTCCTGTACTCCCTGTTCACCCACGTCTGTGTGGCCAAGCACGACTCCAACACGATCATTACGTTTTCCGATGACACGACGGTGGTAGGCCTGGTCACCGATTACGATGAGACAGCCTATAGGGAGGTCAGAGACCTGGCAGTGTGGTGCCAGGACAACAACCTCTCCCTCAACGTGAGCAAGGCAAAGGAGCTGATTGTGCACTACAGGAAAAGGAGGGCCAAGCACGCCCCCATTCTCATCAACAGGCTGTAGTGGAGCGGGTCGAGAACTTCAAGTTAATTGGTGTCCACATCACTAAACACACCAAGACAGTAGTGAAGAGGGCACGACAATGCCTATTCCCACTCAGAAAGCTGAAAAGATTTGGCATGGGACCTCACATCCTCAAAAAGTTCTACAGCTGCACCATCGAGAGCATATTGACTGGTTGCATCACTGCTTGGTACGGCAACTCCTCGGCAACCGACCGCAAGGCGCTACAGAGGGTAGTGCGTACGGCCCAGTACATCTCTGGGACAGAGCTTCCTGCCATCCAGGACCTCTATACCAGGCGGTGTCAGAGGAAGGCCCTACAAATTGTCATAGACTCATCAATCTACACCCAATACCGCATAATGACAAAGCAAAAACTGTTTAATAAAATTGTTTCCTAATTTATAAAAGGAATATTTTAAAAATATCACATTTACATAAGTATTCAGACCCTTGGCTCAGTACCTTGTTGAAGCACCTTTGGCAGCAATTACAGCCTCGAGTCTTCTTGGGTATGACGCTACAAGCTTGGCACACCTGTGTCAGGTTGGATGGTGAGCATTGCTGCACAACTATTTTCAGGTCTCTCCAGAAATGTTTGATTGGGTTCAAGTCCGGGCTCTGTCTGGGCCACTCAAGGACATTGAGACTTGTTCCGAAGCCACTCCTGCGTTGTCTTGGCTGTGTGCTTAGGGCCATTGTCTGTTGGAAGGTGAACCTTCGCCCCAGTCTGAGGTCCTGAGCGCTCTGGAGCAGGTTTTCATCAAGGATCTCTCTGTACTTTGCTCCGTTCATCTTTGCCTCGATCCTGACTAATCTCCCAGTCCCTGCCACTGATAAACATCCCCACAGCATGATGCTGCCACCACCATGCTTCACCGTAGGGATGGTGCCAGGTTCTTGTTTTCATCAGACCAGATAATCTTGTTTCTCATGGTCTGAGGTGCCTTTTGGCAAACTCCAAGCGGGCTGTCATGTGCCTTTTACTGAGGAGTGGCTTCCGTCTGGCCACTCTACCATAAAGGCCTAATTGGTGGAGTGCTGCAGAGATGGTTGTCCTTCTGGAAGGTTCTCACATCTCCACAGAGGAACTCTGGAGCTCTGTCAGAGTGACCATCAGGTTCTTGGTCCCCTCCCTGACCAAGTCCCTTCTCCCCTGATTGCTCAGTTTGGCCGGGCGACCATCTCTAGGAAGAGTCTTGGTGGTTCCAAACTTCTTCCATTTAAGAATGATGGAGGCCACTGTGTTCTTGGGGATCTTCAATGCTGCAGAAATGTTTTGGTACCCTTCCCCAGATCTGTGCCTCGACACAATCCTGTCTCGGAGTGCTACGCACAATTGCTTCGACCTCATGGCTTGGTTTTTGCTCTGACATGCACTGTCAACTGTGGGACCTTATATAGACAGGTGTGCCTTTCCAAATTATGTCCAATCAATTGAATTTACCACAGGTGGACTCCAATCAAAGTTGTAGAAACATCTCAAGGATGATCAATGGAAACAGGATGCACCTGAGCTCAATTTCGAGTCTCATAGCAAACGGTCTGAATACTTATGTAAATAAGGTATTTCTGTTTTAAAAAATTCTAAAACCCTGTTTTTGCTGAGGAAATTGTTTTATTTAATCAATTTTAGAATAAGGCTGTAATGTAACAACATGTGGAAAAGGTCAAGGGTCTGCATACTTTCCGAAGGCACTGTATATTGACACCACACACACACATTCCTTCACACTTCACATACACTGCTGCTACTCTCTGTTTATTATCTATGCATAGTCACTTTAACCATATGTACATATTATCTCGACTAACCCGTACCCCTGCACATTGACTCAATACAGGTACCCCTTGTAAATAGCCTTGTTATTGTTATTTAGTGTTACTATTTTTCCTTTAGTTTATTGAGCAAATTTTTCATACTTTTTTAAAACTCTATTTCTTGAACTGCATTGTTAGTTAAGGGCTCGTAAGTATGCATTTCACGATATGGTCTACACCTGTTGTATTCGGCGCATGTGACAAATACAATTTGATTTGACAGCTAACTAGCTACTAAATTAGCAAACCAAATGCACAACTGCAAAGCATTTAGCACATTTTAGACAGTTATCTAGCAGGCAAAACATTTTATTGTGAATTCCATACTGTAACTAGATCACCTGGTGCGTGCTGCACAACAATGAGTGACTTCGGTCTCTCGTCGTTGTGTGCTTGTAAACAAACACTGTTTGACTGGGGACTACCGGGAAGCTTCATAACGACAAATTATGTGACAGGTGAAATGAAGAACGCGATCGTCTTTATTTCCTAACGTATTGCACGAGTTGACTGCAGGTATTTACTTAAAAAGTTGCTACAAATATTCACATAAAAAAAATACAGTAAAATAAATAGTTAACGGTGGCTTTTTACAAATACACCGGTATATGTATGTACGATATACCGCCTAAGCCTACTAGAGTTATTGTTATTTGGGGTTGTAAACATTATTTTGAGTTAATTCTATGAGGCGGGAGGGTGTGCATTTTTTTTGTACAGTACAAGAGGAGTTGGACCAGCTACTGTAAGAATTTGTGTTGCAATAAAAAAAACTATTAAACGCTTTTTTTGTTGCATTATTGATAGAAATGATAATGGCATTCGGGTAGGTGACAGAAAGAAAACATGGGATATTTATATATGGGGCCCATTCTGCATGGAGAGCTCTCAGCTCAGTTTTGTAAGCAGTATGCTCTTATCTATTCAGTTGTGGGGTGTTGGACACACGCTCTGGTGTGCAATACACAGTTTAGTGTGAGTTAAGTCTCTCTCTCCCTCTTCCTTTTCTGTTATCTCCCACTTGTAGTGGATATCAAGTGATCTGAAGCAGTGCTCACAATTAGTTCTTCACTTCTGTTTTCTATTAGTTTACAATTCTAAACTTGGCAAAAAGGGGAACAATATCAAATAAGGAACATGGCATTCTCTCGTCCTCAGCTCGCAGGCCTGCTCCTGCCCATTGCAAGCCACACAGTGCTGGGCATGGCCCAGCGAGTGGTGCTTTCCACCCGCTGGTGCTGGATCGAGGGGAGCGCTTTTCTCCGCGATTGATCGCATAGGTGTCCATTTGTGCTCAGTTTTAATAGGCACAATCTTAGTTACAACACCCCTCTCCTTATCTCTCTCTCACACACACACACACACACGTTGCAATTATGCAGTACAAAGAAATGTGCGCTCTGTTCACAATGGTCTGTTCTTAGGCGCGTGAGTTAAGTATGAGTTTCAAGTTTGGGGAAGCTTACAATTTATTCTACCGATCTGCATGACATTTATGATTTTTATATACACATATTCGTGGGACAGTTTCATTTCAATAATAATGTTTTAGTTTCTCAAAATCATTGTCACGTGGTTAATAATACAAATCGGAATTAAAATGATAAAAATTTGAAAGTTAAAATGCCAATAATGTGAGAGCACCAGCCGCTGCCTTATGGACACATTGATTCACCGTGAGCCATTGGCAGCTAAATTAATTAGCGATAGCCTAGGCAAATGTAGCAGTAGGCCTATAACTTCCATGGTCAACTAAGCAAAAATACATAAAGACGACAAATAAAAATGTCCTGATGAAAATGCAGGATACTCTGCCTGTCTGCCTCCCTTTCTATCTGTCTTACTGGGTCCAGCCCAATGACTGTATATATGAAGGTCCGGCCCTAAGCTGTTGCTTGTGAACTTGCAACATTGTATCAACTAGCCTATTCTGGGCCCTCAGAGTTTCCTGCACCAGTGAGCTCCAGACAGACACAGCTGTTTTTATGCAAAGGGAAATGTGTTCAGGTAGGGCATTTTATGTCGTTTCCACTGGATGTATGGGATCCTCGGAGCATGACATTTTGCTCTTTCACACCGAGGCCTGGTGATTATAGAGGGGGAGAGTGTTGGAAAGATTTTTCAAATACTGTGAGGAAATATTATCATTCACAATGGATTTTTTTTAAACTAACTATGTTGACTTACAGTGTGAGGTGAAGATACATTTTTTTGAGAAGCTCAGCTTATTAGTGGTGGTGAGTTAAGACAATCAGACATCAGACATCCAGTTAGCCTATGCGTGCTCAGGCGCGTGTGCTCCATCAACATTAAGAGGGCAGAGAAACCAGACACATGGAAAACTAAAGGCCTAGAAACCATAAATGACTTGGTAATAGGAAATACATTTATTTCCATAACAGCTTTAAAAAGCACTTTTGGGTTGACCAATGTAGATATTTTCAAAAACATCTAACTTAAAAATGTCATATCACAACATTTGGATTTGAAATATTTTGGACATCAGAGCAATCTTGAAGTAATCCTATGAGTCAGAAAATGATATTCATATGATAGGTAAGCTATACAAAACCTTTCAGAGAGCCCATACAACTGACAATCTCTTGGAACCAAGATTAAAAAATAACTGATATTGGCACAACATGGAGGGAATATTGGAATATAACTAACGAGATTACAGTTAACGAAAATGTATGCTAAAATGTATTTAAATTTACTTTAGGCTGCAGTGACTACTCTTATTGAATCTTGTCCTATGTTTAGGCTACTCATCACATTTGGAATTGTATTTTATTGTTAGCCTGCAAATACTTTATTATAATGTTTTTTTTTATTATAATGGGTTTTTTCTACCCTACACACAGCATCCCCTACTCAAAACATCTTCCTCCAGCTATGCCCCCCCGTAAGTTTCGAACTGTCCCTTATAACATCACAGCTGAATTGAATTGAATTTAAAACGTTCGCACACAGTAATGTAACATAGCATAGCTAGCCTGAATCGAATGAGAAACGTACACTAATGACTGTGCTCTTTGTAAGAAACAATTTAGCCATTAACGGTTACAGTTAAATGGGCGCGCTTTGACAGTGAAATTGACTAATGTGAAGTGGAATGTTGTGACCTGACTCTACCTCCTTCAGCTGGTCGAGTTCGTGCCGAACAGTCTCGAACTCAGTCTCCAACTCATCATACCGCTGTTTGAGCAGTTGCTTCTCTTCGAGCACCGCAAGCCCGTATTCCGCCGCCTGGATCTTCTCATGAGTCGTCTCGCTCAACTCCCGGGATAGGCGTTCTAATTCCGCCCGAAACCACTGCGGCCCGGCCTCTGCAACCAGAGTCGCCTCTGGATATTCCTGTTCCTCCACAGACATCTTGGCCAGCACTTGAAGGACAACAGAAAAGCATAGAAAAAGAAATCAGTGCCTTCTGTATTTGAACTGCATGGCTGTGTTTTTGTCTCTCTCGTCGGGTCCTCAACTTTTTGATGTGAACAAAAAGTTCAGCGGTCTATCAGCCGATACCGTTATAAGATAGTATTTTCAGCTCGCTCCATGGTCGCGATCCCTATCTCCCCCAAAATAGCCTGCTTCTTGCCACTTGAGAGGAAACTAAATTGAGATCATCGATTAGGAGGACTATAGTTTGAGGTCTACAGTTGTGCGCCATGGGAGATGTAGTTTTAGGGCCATTATAATTGGAAGAAGGACTACGCCCATAGAGAGAAATAGTAATGGCGTCATAGAGAGAAATAGTAATGGCGTCTTTTTGTAGGCACTAACTCCAAGTATGGGTAGCTGCAGCTGAACATGGCGACTGGAGTATGGGCAAGTGGGTGCTTCGAAAGGAGTATATGTATGGAAAGCGACTCAGCTAATTGGGCAGATTTGTTGCCACTCAACACCGTTTTGCGTGGCTGATTGGGCTGCACTACCAGTCGATAGTAAGGGAGTACAGGCCGGTCCTTGCCATTCTGCCGCCATAGGCAAGACCAAAAAATGCCGCCCTCCAGCAGAACTAGAATAGTCACAGTAAGCAAAATTACGTTGAAAAGACGTCTAAAATACTTATTTTCCAGACGTTGAAGTTAGGTTCAATTTAGGTTCTGAATGAAAGGTATTTTCCGTATGTTTAAAATACATATTTTCCAGGACATTGAAAAGGCATCTTTTCTGGATGTAAAAAAATATGTTTTTTTCCGGAGGTTGAAATCAGGCTCATTTTTGGTTCTGAGTGAAAATTGAAAATAAGTAATTTATAGATGACTATGTTTGGGCCAAATCAAGGCTGGTCAAGACTGGACAAAATCTGAACCAAATATGATTGGTTTAGATTTGGTTTGGACCAAACGGAAATAGTTTTTCCACCATTCATTTTCCCATAGAGGATTTTAGAACCACTTCATATAAAGTATGTGTTTCGTGTAGGCTTACCCTGGCATGAAGTTTTGATAACCGTGTAAATTTCTCTTGGAAAGGGTAATTTTTATCAATATATAGCTTTGATGTTGTCACTCAAGGCAGTGTTTCAGGATGGGAAAAACCTCCACATTTCTCCATGCAAACTCGCATCAAGAAGTAGCAAGTAACCTAGCAAGTAAAGTCAAATAGAATAACTAGCTATTATAGCCTTTTTGTATGTTCTGAATTTAGATAATTGAAATTGTGTATTTATCGTGTGTATAGTTGTTTAGCATTTTTCAAATGACCTACCTTACCATTTTTTTTATTACTATAATTTATTTGAATTACCGTGGCCTTTATAGCTAGCTAGCTAACCTTAGGTATCTCTGTCGATCAGAAGCAAGGATGGTTCTGTGCTCTGTACCGGACTGTAACCACTACTCCGATAAGCACACGTGCATTTTATCGTTTACCAATCTCTGTAAACGAGAGGTGTCGCTGGAGCCGTGTGATAAGGTAAGCCCTGTTTGCTAGCTCCTAACAAACTACTTTAGGTAATAAGTCAAATATCTAGTTAGCTAGGTGCTTATGAAAATTAGCTCGATAACCACAGACTGTAGTGACATGTATAACGCATGTTACCTAAAAATAGGTCAGCATAGGCTAGCATAATGACTGTTGTGACCTTTTATTGACAAGTTATTTTTGAACTAGCCAGCTAGTTAACATTAACTCACTGTTCGTGTAGTCAATACTTTTCCACGTGGTGACATGCTAGCTGCACCAGGGCTAACGTTAGAAAAGTCTGACTACACGAACAGTGAGCTAACGTTAACTAGCTAGCTAGCTAAATATAGCTTGGTGGGCTAGCTAGTTAGGCACCTTGGTGGCTAGCTACATTAGCTAACGTTACACCATATCTCACTGTCATTAGCGCTAGCTAGCTAATGTTAAATATCCCTGTGTTGGGTCTGGGGAAAAGTCTGACTACATGAACAATGAGCTAACGTAACTATCTAGCTACTGTTAAATATCCCTGCTTCTGATCTGGTGGACTTGCTAAACACACATGCTTCGTTTGTAAATTATGTCTGAATGTTGGAGTGTGCCTCTTGCTATCTGTAAAAAAATGATTTATACTTTTAGTTTTGATACTTAAGTATATTTTATAAATTACTCTTTTGATACTTTAGTATATTTTAAACAAAATACTTTTAGACTTTTACTCAAGTAAAATTTTACTGGGTTACTTTTACTTGAGTCATTTTCTATTAAGGTATCTTTACTTTTATTTATTTATTTATTTATTTTATGTCATTTAGCAGACGCTCTTATCCAGAGCGACTTACAGGAGCAATTAGGGTTAAGTGCCTTGCTCAAGGGCACATCGACAGATTTTTCACCTAGTCGGCTCGGGGATTAGAACCAGTGACCTTTCGGTTACTGGCACAACGCTCTTAACCACTAAGCTACCTGCCTGTTACTCAAGTATGACAATTGTGCACTTTATCCACCACTGCGTTTTGTGAATTTTGATGCATTTATGTAATCAAAACAAGCACATAAAGGCTTCATAATTCATAAAGGTCATGTTAACTGACATATTATCTTATGGAACAAAATGTATAATATCTCCTAAGCCTGTGTTAACCCCATAGGAATGTCTGAACAACCAGAGGTAACTCATTTCCGGTTTCTAAGACTACACGCTGGCGAGCTCTATAGGCCCACAGTCTATGGGAAACATTGATTCTTTAACAAGACTGCCATCTAGGGATTTGAAAACGATACTGCAATGAAGTTAGTCTCAATATTACAAGTGCAAAGTGAACCCAGCTTGGTGTCAGCAAAATGATCTGTGTCAAGAAACATGATGTTTATGTGGATACATTGCATTAACATCACAGACATTAAGCCTGAGTTAATACATTGCATTCAATGGGAGGAAGGTTAGTGTCACAATATTGATGACTAGAAATAAGCTTTAGAGACATGACGCCTTAGTGAATATATTGCATTCAATGAGATCAATGCATAGATATGAGTCAAGTAGTTGACGCAAGTCAATTGCATTCATGTCTGTCGGTTTCTCTCTATTATATAATCCCCCATCCCTCTCTCTTCTCTCGCTCTCCCTCCGTCCTTATCTCTCCCTCTTTGCCTCCCTCTGTCTCGCTCTCTACATCCTCTTTATCCTTCTCTTCTCTCTCCCTCCCACTTCTTTCACCCCTCCACCCTTCTCTCCTTCCTTCTCTTCTCTCTCCCTCCCACTTCTTTCACCCCTCCACCCTTCTCTCCTTCCTTCTCTTCTCTCTCCCTCCCACTTATTTCACCCCTCCCTCTCCCGCTCTTATATTAACTATATTCCTCTCTATTTATCCTCTCTTTCCCTATCCACCTGGCCCTTTGACTCTTTTCAATTGATTTGACGCATAAGTCAATACATTGCATTCAAGGCAAAAAAGTTGAAATGGGTCAATTGGTGAAAGACTCAGACAGACAGACAGAGCCCCTCTAGTCCTGCAAGACCATTGTGTCCAATGGAAGTCAAAAATGATTTTCGGCAGATTGACTTCAAATTTCATACGCCAGGTCATAACAGTCCCCCGGTCACAAATATGGGATAATTCAACCTTTTTAACCCTTCAAAACTGCCCCTATGACCTGGAATCGCAGGAAGCTGAAATTCAATGTATGGCCTTTTGGGGACGCTCTTTAACACCAGAACCACCATAGGCCAATGCCCCCTGCCGTTTGATTTTGTAATTAAAATAAATCTGCCATTTTGACAGCAGCATTCTCCTCTTTCCCTGACTTTTCCTAAATAGTTGTGTTTTACATTGCTCAGTTGTCAGATTTTATAAAAAATCTGACAACCAACTGTGCTATTTTGTTAGTTTTTTCACATTGTTTGTAACTCATTTTTTACATAATGTTGCTGCTACCGTCTCTTATGACCGAAAAGAGCTTCTGGACATCAGAACAGCAATTACTCACCTCGACCTGGACAAATATTTTTTCTTTAATGAGTCCGACACGAAGGATATACTGCTTTGTCAAGACAAGGCCCAAATCCCCGTCATCAGTGTGAATAAAAGACAGCGGTAAAGGGGGAGGAGGGCGGGGTGCTTGTAAGAATTAGCCGACGAGTAGGTAAACCACCACTTCCCTCCGTATTATTGGCCAACGTGCAATCATTGGAAAACAAACTGGACGATCTACAATTAAGACTATCCTACCAATGGGACATTAAAAACTGTAATATCTTATGTTTCACCGAGACGTGGCTGAACGACGATATGGATAATATAGAGCTGGCTGGCTTCTCCGTGTATCGGCAGGACAGAGCAGTTACGTATGGTAAGACGAGGGGCGGGGGTGTGTGTCTATTTGTCAATAACTGCTGGTGCGCGATGTCTAATATTAAAGAAGTCTCGAGGTATTGCTCGCCTGAGGTAGAATACCTCATGATAAGCTGTAGATGACACTATCTACCAAGAGAGTTCTCATCTATATTATTCGTAGCCATCTATTTACCACCACAAACCGATGCTGGCACTAAGACTGCACTCAACAAGCTGTATAAGGCCATAAGCAAACAAGAAAATGTTCATCCAGAAGCGGCGCTCCTAGTGGCCGGGGACTTTAATGCAGGCAAACTTAAATCCGTTTCACCTCATTTCTACCAGCATGTCACGTGCAACCAGAGGGAAAAAAACTCTACACCACCTTTACTCCACACACAGAGATGCATACAAAGCTCTCCCTCACCCTCCATTTGGTAAATCTAACCATAATTATATCCTCCTGATTCCTGCTTACAAGCAAAAACTAAAGCAGGAAGTACCAGTGACTCGCTCAATATGGAGGTGGTCAGATGACGCAGATGCTACGATACAGGACTGTTTTGCTGGCACAGACTGGAATATGTTCCGGGTTTCATCCAATGGCATTGAGGAGTATACCACCTCAGTCACCGGCTCGACTTCATTAATAAGTGCATTGATGACGTCGTCCCCACAGTGACCGTACATGCATTTCCCAACCAGAAGCCATGGATTACAGGCAACATCCGCACTGAGCTAAAGGCTAGAGCTGCTACGTTCAAGGAGCGGGACACTAATCCGGACGCTTATAAGAAATCCCGCTATGCCCTCAGAAGAACCATCAAACAGGCAAAGCGTCAATATAGGACTAAGATTGAATCCTACTTCACCAGCTCTGATGCTCGTCAGATGTGGCAGGGCTTGAAAAATATTACAGACTACAAAAGCAAACCCAGCTGCGAGCTGCCCAGTGACGCTAGCCTGCCAGACAAGCTAAATTCCTTTTTGCTCACTTCGAGGCAAGCAACACTGAAGCATGCATGAGAGCACCAGTTGTTCCGGATGACTGTGTGATCACGCTCTCCGTAGCCGATGTGAGCAAGACCTTTAAACAGGTCAACATTCACAAAGCCGCGGGGCCAGACGGATTACCAGGACGTGTACTCAAAGCATACGCGGACCAACTGGCAAGTGTCTTCACTGACATTTTCAACCTCTCCCTGACCGAGTCTGTAATACCTACATATTTCAAACAGACCACCACAGTCCCTGTGCCCAAGAAAGCGAACGTAAACTGCCTAAATGATTACCGCCCCGTAGCCCTTACGTCGGTAGCCATGAAGTGCTATGAAAGGATGGTCATGTCTAACATCAACACCATCATGCCGGAAACCCTAGACTCACTCCAATTCGCATACCGCCCCAACAGAATCACAGATGACACAATCTCAATCGCACTCCACACTGCCCTTTCCCACCTGGACAAAAGGAAAACCTTAGTGAGAATGCTGTTCTTTGACAACAGCTCAGCGTTCAACACCGTAGTGCCCACAAAGCTCATCACTAAGCTAAGGACCCTGGGACTAAACACCTCCCTCTGAAACTGGATCCTGGACTTCCTGACGGGCCACCCCCAGGTGATAAGGATAGGCAACAACACATCTGCTACGCTGATCCTCAACACTGGGGCCCCTCAGGGGTGCGTGCTTAGTCCCCTCCTGTACTGGCCTGATCACCGACAACGATGAGACAGCCTATAGGGAGGAGGTCAGAGACCTGGCAGTGTGGTGCCAGGACAACAACCTCTCCCTCAATGTGAGCAAGACAAAGGAGCTGATCGTGGACTATAGGGAAAGGAGGGCCGAACAGGCCTTCATTAACATCGACGGGGCTGAAGTGTAGCGGGTCGAGAGTTTCATGTTCCTTGGTGTCCACATCACCAACAAACTATCATGGTCCAAACACACCAAGACAGTTGTGAAGAGGGCACGACAAAACCTTTTCCCCGTCAGGAGACTGAAAATATTTGGCATGGGTCCCCAGATCCTCAAAAGGTTCTACAGCTGCACCATCGAGAGCATCCTGACCGGTTGCATCACCGCCTGGTATGGCAACTGCTCGGCATCTGACCGTAAGGCGCTACAGAGGGTAGTGCGTACGGCCCAGTACATCACTGGGGCCAAGCTTCCTGACATCCAGGACCTATATACTAAGTGGTGTCAGAAGAAGGCCCAAATAATTGTCAAACACTCCAGTCACCCAAGTCATAGACTGTTCTTCCTGCTACCGCACGGCAAGCGATACCAGAGCGCCAAGTCTAGGACCAAAAGGCTCCTTAACAGCTTCTACCCCCAAGCCATAAGACTGCTGAGCAATTAATCAAATGGCCACCTGGACTATTTACATTGAGCCCCCCCCCCCCCCGCTGTTTATTATCTATGCATAGTCTCTTTACAAATGACCTGGACTAACCTGTACCCCCGCACATTGACTCGGTACCGGTACCCCCTGTATATAGCCTCGTTATTATGTAAATTGATTGTGTTACTTTTTGATTTAATTAAAATTTTTACTTTAGTTTCTTTAGTAAATATTTTCTTAACTCTATTTCTTGAACTGCATTGCTGGTTAAGGGCTTGTAAGTAAGCATTTCACGGTAAGGTTGTATTCGGCGCATGTGACAAATACAATTTGATATGAGAAAAGTGTTTAGAGCCTGTTTCTTTCACACCTATTCCTAACTTAAGGGGCCAAGACAAATGCCCTGCTGGGCAGTGGTACCCAGGCGCTAATGTGTCTCTCTCCTCATTGAATGAATACTGTCAATGGATAAATGGGAGATAAACTGATAATCGTGCATGTTGTGGGAATAGTTACATGTCCCCCTCCTTAAGGGGGCGCAAGGTGACCGAGTAGATAAATACTGTGTTGAAGCCAGATAAAGTCATTCATGTTTCCTACTACCTCTGGTGTCCGTGTCCCCTCACTTCATAACTTAACATGGTATCAGAAGTGGTCAACAACCACCATGCTTGCAACTCAGAGACTCTAAAGAAGTAGTCAGGTTTTATTATGTAACGTTTCAAATGAAAAAGTAGACATGCGAACGAGTTTTACAGCCATTTTCGTTAACGTTCTCAGCTAACTAGCTAGCTACATTAAGAACAGTGCTAGCTAACAACTGGCAGAAGCTAGCTAGTTAAAGACCACATGTCGGGAACCATAGCAAGATAACAATCAGAACGCAGAACCAGCATCAGCTATCATCCACAAAGCAGAAGCAGCGCACGATAACGAGAATGAGATGGCAGAAAAAGTATTATTCCAAATACTGTATCTCCCCCATCTGAATTCAACTTCATTCACCCAGACGAATGGCCACAGTGGTTCACCTGCTTCCAACGTTTCAGACAGGCATCTGGCTTGGACAAGAAGCCGCAAGACAGGCAAGTGAACACGTTGCTATATTCAATGGGCGGAGAGGCCGAGGCTATAGTACGCTCCAGAAATCTGATTCTGACAAGCTAATGATTTATGACACTGTTACAGCAGTGCTAAACAGCCACTTGGTGCCAAAACGGAATTTGATTTTTGAAAGAGCCAGATTGAATAAACACATTCTGGAAAGTTGGGAATCAGTGGATGAGTTCATCATTGCTTTGCATGAGCTCAGTGAACATTGTGATTATGGACAATTATGTGATGATCTAATAATGGACAGATTAGGTCTTCGTGACAGAGCCCTATCAGAACAAGTGCAGACCATGGCCCGTCAAAAATAAATATAAGGAACAACAATCCTTACTCAGTGATGACGGCGAACAAAGACAAATGGTAGAGGCCATGGCAAACACAGTCGCCTTTCCAACACTCTGGGAGACCAAGATACACAAACACTGCTAGTGAACCAAACAGGGCTACACAGAGAAGTGACACACAGTGGAGACACACAAATCAACAGACAAAACCATGTTCATTGTGTAGAAAGGGCCCCCATAACAGACGAGTTTACCCAACCAAATACGCTATCTTCAGAAATTGTAAAAAGAAGGACCCCTATGTAACCGTCTGCAGATCATAAACAGCAGTGTAGTCAGTGTAGTCCCCTGTAGCTCAGTTGGTAGAGCATGGCGCTTGCAATGCCAGGGTTGTGGGTTCGTTTCCCACGGGGGGCCAGTATGAAAATGTATGCACTCACTAACTGTAAGTCGCTCTGGATAAGAGCGTCTGCTAAAATGACTAAAATGTAAAATGTAACTCCTAGAGCAGGGTTCTTCAATTCCGGTCCTGGAGGGCCGAAACACTTCTGTTTTTTATTTCTACCTGGTAGTTAATTGCACTCACCTGGTATCCCAGGTCTGAATTAGCCCCTGATTAGAAGGAGAGGATGAAAAACAGAGGTGTTTCGGCCCTCCGGGACCGGAATTGAAGAACCCTGTCCTAGAGGAAGAGGAGTCTGAAAATTGATTTCTTGGCTCTATCGGGACGGATACAGACCAGCCATGGGTAACTACACTCAGTCTGTTTAATCAACAGGTCAAATTCGAAATTAACACAGGCGCAGATGGCACAGTCATTCCAGAGACCTTATACCAACAGCTGACAAAAGACTCACTGCAGCACACACCTAAAGTCCTTCAAGGCATGCTAGCAGACACCCATAGACTTCCCGTCATTTCGCTAACGCTAGTTAGCATTGGCTCACAGAACTACCTTTCTGTCGGAGCTACACGTGCTGCCTAGCATTGAACACAAGCTGAAAGACATCAACATCTTTTCCCTTTGTCAAAAGACACTGAAAAACGTATCATGTTCATCACCCCCTTCGGCCGATACTGCTTTCAGAGGCTCCCGTTTGGAATCTCATCTGCCCCAGAACATTTCCAGTGCAGAATGTCACAACTGCCGGGGGGGCTTGAAGGAGTCGTCTGCCAAATGGATGATGTCCTTGTGTACGGGGCAACTCAGGATAAACACAACAACCGGCTGTTTGCTGTTCTCCAACGCCTTGAACAGGCAGGACTGATGCTGAATGCAAAATATGAGTTCTCCAAACAAGTTAAATTCCTGAGCCAGAACATCGATGGGAGTGGTATTCGAGCTGACCCAGCCAAGGTCAAAGGCCACAGCAGCTGCACAAATGCCAGTACCAACAAATGTGAGCGAGGTCTGGAGAGTCATGGGTATAGTCAACCACTTGGGGAATACATCCCTCACCTTGCAGAGATGTCCAGACCACTCAGAGAGCTATTGAACAAGAACAGCACATGGCCTTGTGGTCCCCAGCAAGTGCAGGCATTTAATTACATTAAAAGTGCCCTCACAACTCCTCCTGGATTTGCCGTCTACGATCCTACAGCAGACACCAAGGTGTCGGCTGATGCCTCCTCCTACGACCTATGAGCCATTCTGCTACTGAAGAAAAGCGACACAGACTGGCATCCCATCACGTACGCTTCCCGGGTCCTGTCTAACGTGGAACGTCGCTACACTCAGATCGAAAAAGAAGCTGTTGCTACTACATGTGCTTGTGAGGTCTTCAGAGACTTTCGTAAAGGCCTCACATTTCAAGTCGACACTGACCATGAGTCCCTCCTAGCGCTGCTTGGCTCATAGCGGCTCGACAAACTCCCACCAAGGATCCAACGCTTCAGAATGAGACTCCATTGCTCATGTGCCTGGTAAGAGGTTGGTTACAGCTGACAGTCTGTCCAGAGCACCAGCGCTCCAGAACCCTTCAACAGGGAACCAGAGCAACCAATCTGAGGAACAGCTAATTGAAGGGCATGTGCACGCTGTCCTCTCCGCTGAAGGCAGGCCCCAGAGACCTTCATCCCAAGTCCGACACCAGAGGGCCCTTGGCAAAAGCTAGGGGCTGACCTTTTTACCTCGACAACTACACCTACCTTGTTGTCTTTGACTATTTTTCTAGATTCATGGAGGTGGCAAAAATGACCTCAACAACATCTAGCGCAGTGGTAGAGAGGATGAAGTCATGATTCGCTCATAGCGGGGTCCCTCTTCATCTAATCTCAGACAATAGCCCCCAGTTTGCCTTTGAGACTTTCAAAACATCTGCAGACACCTAGGGATTCACACACAACTTCAAGCCTGTTGTTTCCCCAAAGCAATGCTGCAGCCGAACAAGCTTTACAGACTGTCAAACAGCTCCTTCGCAAATCCTCAGACCACGACATGGTGCTCTTAGCATACAGATCAACCCCCCCTCTCCAATGGACTGAGCCCAGCAGAGTTGTTGCAAGGCAGGAAGCTGTGTACAACCATTCCTACTCTGCCCTCACTGTTGACAGGGTGGCTAGCGCTCTCTGAGTTTACAAAGACAGACAATCTAAGCTCAGCCAAAAGAAACACTTCGACAGCTGACTTCGAGCAAAGGCCCTCAGCTCTCTACGCCCAGGAGATACAAAATGGATACAGGACTCCCGGGACGAAGGCATAGTGCAAGGACACGCAAACATACCTCGCTCCATCCTAGTAAACACTCATGGCCAGACCGCAGACACCTCACCCTGGCCCAACCAGAAACTATGCCACCACAGCTGCACTCTACTGGCCACCACAGCATATCTGACTCTGGCTCCAAGGAGCCTCCCCAGCTCAGACAGAGCCCTCCATTACCTCTCCACAACCTTCCCCCTCTCGACCGTACCCTTTGAGGACTAGGTTCCCACCCACTTACCTTAAGGGAGATGTGGGAGAAGTTACATGTCCCCCTCCTTAAGGGGCGCAAGGTGACTGAGTTGATAAATACTGTGTTGAAGCCAGATAGTCATTCATGTTTCCTACTAACTCTTGTGTCCGTGTCCTCTCACTTCATAACTTAACACACGTTATTTTACAATTACAATTGGTGTTACTATGATAGAGCAAGAGGCAAGGATATTTGCCAGAAAATTATCAATGTCCATAATATCTAACAAGCGAAGTGAGAGTAGGGAAAGGAAAAGAAACGATGATGTGCATTCTTACTGAGTAAGGTTTTAGCCGGAATGTGGACATGAAGCTGGGGTTAGGGTTAGGTTTAGGATTGAGGTTAGAGTCTTGTCTCAGGGTTTCCGTTAGCCGGCAATTGACGGCTTTTGGCCAAAAAAAAATATATAATAATAAAAAATAAAAAAACTTGCCAGCCAAAATTACCACAAGAAAAAAATAAAAAACATTGCAAAATAATGCTTTTTATTCATTGATGGAAATGCCAATCAATGGAAATACATTTGACCATATTGCTTATCGGTCCATAGGTTAATTTGCATAATTTAGTGGAATTAAATTGGCCTGTGTATATTTTTGTTAGTCATCATATTTATTTTGTGCGTTTTGAAAACATAATTAATTTTTTGAAACCTGAATGTTTTAATTTCATGTTATGAGGCATGTCTTACCTTGCTTCTACGTAGCCTATAGGCAAAATTTGATTATGGAAACGTGGAGGCAATTATTTTATAAGACTTCATAGGCAGTGCGAGTTTCAAATACAGAACATAGCCCTATTTGGTAAAAGACCAAGTCCATATTATGGCAAGAACAGCTAAAATAAGCAAAGAGAATCGACAGTCCATCATTACTTTAAGACATGAAGGACAGTAAATACGGAACATTTCAAGAACTTTGAACATTTCTTCAAGTGCAGTCGCAAAAACCATCAAGCGCTATGATGAAACTGTCTCTCATGAGGACCGCCACAGGAATGGAAGACCCAGAGTTACTTCTGCTGTAGAGGATAAGTTCATTAGCGTTACCAGCCTCAGAAATTGCAGCACAAATAAATGCTTCACAGAGTTCAAGTCACAGACACATCTCAACAAGAACTGTTTAGAGGGGACTGTGTGAATCAGGCCTTCATGGTCGAATTGCTGTAAAGAAACCACTACTAAAGGACACCAATAAGAAGAAGAGACCTGCTTGGGCCAAGAAACATGAGCAATGGACATTAGACATTGGTCTGGAGTCCAAATTTGAGATTTCTGGTTCCAACCGCCACATCTTTGTGAGACACGGTGTGGGTGAACGGATGATCGCCGCATGTGTAGTTCCTACCGTAAAGCATGGAGGAGGAGGTGTTATGGTGTTGGGGTGCTTTGCTGGTGACACTGTCTGTGATTTATTTAGAATTTAAGGCACACTTAACCAGCATGGCTACCACAGCATTCTGCTGCGATACGCCATCCCATCTGGTTTGGGCTTAGTGCGACTCTCATTTGTTTTTCAACAGGACAATGACCCACCTGTCACGATCGTTGTAAGAGGCAGACCAAGGCACAGCGTGATAGGCGTACATCTTTTAATGAGTACTTTACATCAACAACAAAACGATACGTGAAGTCTAAAGGTTCACCAACACAAACCTATACAGAACAAGATCCCACAAATAACTAGTGCCAACAGGTTGCCTAAGTATGGATCCCAATCAGAGACAACGAGAATCAGCTGCCTCTGATTGGGAACCACCCTGGCCAACATAGAAAACACGAACTAGAACACAACATAGAAAATCACACATAGAAAATCCACACCCTGGCTCAACATATAAGAGTCCCCAGAGCCAGGGCATGACAGTAACCCCCCCCAAAGGCGCGGACTGCGACCGCGCCAACCAAACCCAACAGGGGAGGGGCCGGGTGGGCATTCCGCCTCGGAGGCGGATCCGGCTCCGGGCGTGACCACCACTCTCTCGCTACCCCCCCGTAGCGCCCCTGGTCTGGTCTGGCCCCGCTGGCCGGAGCGGACTGGACACCGGTGGAGCGGATTGCTCAGGCTCCGGTGTGGAGCAGCTGACCACTGGCTTGGTGCGGGGAGCAGGAACGGGCCGGACCGGGCTGGCGACGCGGCTTGGTGCGGGGAGCAGGAACGGGCCGGACCGGGCTGACGACGCGCACCACTGGCTTGGTGCGGGGAGCAGGAACGGGCCGGACCGGGCTGGCGATGCGCACCACAGGCTTGGTGCGGGGAGCAGGAACGGGCCGGACCGGGCTGACGACGCGCACCACTGGCTTGGTGCGGGGAGCAGGCACGGGCCGGACCGGGCTGGCGACGCGCACCACAGGCTTGGTGCTGGGAGCAGGAACGGGCCGGGCTGACGACGCGCACCACTGGCTTGGTGCGGGGAGCAGGCACGGGCCGGACCGGGCTGGCGACCGCACCACAGGCTTGGTGCTGGGAGCAGGAACGGGCCGGGCTGACGACGCGCACCACTGGCTTGGTGCGGGGAGCAGGCACGGGCCGGACCGGGCTGGCGACGCGCAACACAGGCTTGGTGCTGGGAGCAGGAACGGGCCGGGCTGACGACGCGCACCACTGGCTTGGTGCGGGGAGCAGGAACGGGCCGGGCCGGGCTGGCGACGCGCACCACTGGCTTGGTGCGGGGAGCAGGTACGGGCCGGACCGGGCTGACGACGCGCACCACTGGCTTGGTGCGGGGAGCAGGAACGGGCCGAACCGGGCTGGCGACGCGCACCACTGGCTTGGTGCGGGGAGCAGGAACTGGCCGGACCGGGCTGACGACGCGCACCACTGGCTTGGTGCGGGGAGCAGGAACGGGCCGGACCGGGCTGACGACGCGCACCACTGCCTTGGTGCGGGGAGCAGGAACAGGCCGGACCGGGCTGTGGAGAACGACTGGGGGTCTGGAGCGAAGAGCTGACACAACCCGTCCTGGCTGAATGCCTTTTTCTACACACTCTGTGTGAGGCATCAGCACAGGACGTACAGGGCTGTGTACTCGTACTGGCACTACAGCACGTGGCACTGGCGCAGGATATCCGGGACCGAGGAGGGGTACTGGAGGCCACGAGCGTTGAGCCGGCACACTCCGTCCTGGCTGCATGCCCACCTTCCTACGACATGTGCATGGTGCTTGCACAGGACGTACAGGACTGTGCCGGACCACTCGCGGCACAGTACGCAGCTCCGCATAACTCGGAACCTGCCCAGTCTCACGCTGCCTAGCCTGAGTACGGGGAGTTAGCTCTGCTCTACCTCTAGGCTCCGCCAACCTCCCTTCCAGCCCCCCAAACCTGGTGGCCTCCTCTCCTAATCCGCCGATACGTCCTGTAGCTGCCTCCAGCAAACCCGTCGTCCATGCCGTGTGCCCCCCCCAAAAAAAATTATTGGGGTTGCCTCTCGCCTGTCCGCCGACGACCCGGTTGGCGCCACTTCTCCTCTCCTGCCTGGGCATCCTCCCTCATCGCCCTCCGGTAGCGGACGGCCTCCTCCTCTGTGATTCTCTCCCAACCGAGGAGGACATCTACCAGAGTAACCTCCTGTTCCATACCCGCCGTTTACTCCTGCACACGCTGCTTGGTCCTATTTTGGTGGGATCTTCTGTCACGATCGTTGTAAGAGGCAGACCAAGGCGCAGCGTGATAGGCGTACATCTTTTAATGAGTACTTTACATCAACAACAAAACGATACGTGAAGTCTAAAGGTTCACCAACACAAACCTATACAGAACAAGATCCCACAAATAACTAGTGCCAACAGGCTGCCTAAGTATGGATCCCAATCAGAGACAACGAGAATCAGCTGCCTGTGATTGGGAACCACCCTGGCCAACATAGAAAACACGAACTAGAACACAACATAGAAAATCACACATAGAAAATCCACACCCTGGCTCAACATATAAGAGTCCCCAGAGCCAGGGCGTGACACCAACACACTTCCAGGCTGTGTAAGGGCTATTTTACCAAGAGGGAGAGCTGCATCAGATGACCTGGCCTCCACAATCCCCCGACCTCAACCAAATTGAGATGGTTTGGGATGAGTCAGACCACAGAGTGAAGGAAAAGCAGCCAACAAGTGCTCGGCATATGTGGGAACTCCTTCAAGACTGTTGGAAAAGCATTCCAGGTGAAGCTGGTTGAGAGAATGCCATGAGTGTGCAAAGCTGTCATCAAGGCAAAGGGTGGCAATTTGAAGAATCTCAAATATAGTATATATTTTGATTTGTTTAACACTTTTTTGGTTACTACATGATTCCATATGTGTTATTTCATAGTTTTGATGTCTTTACTATTATTCTACAATGTAGAAAATAGGAAAAATTAAGAAAAATCCTTCAATGAGTAGGTGTGTCCAAACATTTGACTGGTACTGTACATTAGGATGACACTAGACACACACATTTCTAGATCAGGTTGGTAAGAACACACAAGATGCATGTCAATACTTACTGCGGGGTTAAAGACATTTGAGGTATTTTCTCACAGGACAGAACTCCATTCAATACCTTCACAACATGAAGGGAAAATCTCAAATTTATGGCACCAAACTCATTTTTTGAATAATAATTTCAAGCATTAGCCTTACTGTGAAAGTAAACATCAAAATTGTATTTTATACATTATGCATAACTTCAAAAGCACACAAAGAGCTCATTGAGCACTGCCCAACATTGACAACAATGGTCACATGAAGCATTTCTGAAATGCAATGATATTTCTGTCGGTTGTGCAGAAGGTCATGCAATTCATGGTTTCTACATACAGTATGATTGTTCAAAGAATTCTGTAATATAAATGTACTTGAATTGCTTCCTGTAGAAGTCCGAGTCATAGGTCCATTTGAGGTTGTGTTTTCAGCTCTACTTGGTATCTGTAAAACTGTACTAATATTTGACTAAAAGTCCATGCACATATCCCATTTGTTAAAATAGAACACTGAAATGCTCTACACCAAACAAAAATATTAGCAATTTTGTGTTTCACTTTTCTTTTCAACATGTTTTTATTAAAGGGCATTTTTTTTACAATCTTTACAGGGTGACTTGTTTGATGTTTTCAGGTTTCCACTTGACAGGAGAGAAGACCCTCTCATCTCTTCATTGTCACAATTGAACTCAAACATTTGCTCAGACTATTGCCAATTTCCTTAGTCTACAGCAGAGCCCTCTATTTAGGAAAATGCTTTATCATTAGCCTACACATACGGAAGGAAAACAATTCAATTGTCATTCAAGTAACATTTCCGTGGATTTTATTTTTCTGCATTATGACATGAATGTATCTTAAAATGGAGTCATATTGATTTATTTCCCTCTCCTCTCTCCCTCTATAATCTCAGGGACCTCAGCCACCCGAGCCATGGCCTGTTCTCCCTCTTCAATCCCTCAGACACAGGCAGTACACAGTTCAGCGCACAGATTGCTTCCACTGAGAGTGGTCGGATGACTTTGATGTGTGCCTGTGTGTATGTAATTGTGTGCGTGTCTGGGTGTGTGCTGTGCCAAGATTTATGGTAGGTGTAAATGAAAGTGAAATCTCTTTGTGTCTGGGACTTTCCACTGTCTCTCCTCATGTCGTAACAATATACTGTGTAACAGTCTGACAGGCTCTGACAGTTTAACACTGCCTGCCTGTCTGTCCACAATATGTCTGCTTCACCTGCTACCTACCACCCCATCAGACACTGAAGGGCCAGGAGCTAGGGGCCTACACCCTGCTGCTCCGCCATGGTAGGTACCTCTCACCATGCGCAGCCCCTGGGTTAGGAATGGGATTTCGGTTCCTAACCATGGGTTTGCATCTGCTCTCTGTCTGTCTCAATCAATCTCTCATAATTTCAATGTTTTGTTTTTCATGTATTGTATACATTTTCAGGACCCAGGACAAGGCGTTTATGGCTTCTACCGCCACTGTAAGTTTGCATATTTGCTTCAATTGAAAGTAACAGTAGAAAATGCAGATTTTATTCAATCTTTTGACCAACATGCTCCTCTTTTGAAGATAAGTTTTACCATTTCTTCTCAATTTGCTTTGGACTGGGTTGTGGAATGGCAGTCTACAGACCATATTACTGTGAGTAAACATAATTTACTATTCAAGTCAAAGAATAACAATTACTCAGGTTTTCATCACTCAATATTGGCTGTTTTGTGTCTACAATCAGTGTCATTATCTTTCCAGCCATTATGATCCCGGCATTTCTGTCTGTGATTTCCACTCTTGTATTTGAATTTCTGGGCATGCTCTCTGGTAAGGTAAACTGTACTATAAATTATTGTGTTGGTTTATATTGTTATTTGAAGTGTTTAGTGTTTGTATGTAAAAACGTAACTATGAGGAATAATCCAATACCTTCCATTTTTAATCTGCCAGCATACTCTAAAAGATGCAAAGTTGTTTGTATATAGTCGTATAAATGAAAAGTTGTATGTATATAGTCGTATATATGAAAAGTTGTATGTATATAGTCGTATGTGTTTAGTCGAATGTGTGTAATAGCTTACCAATGAGAAATGGCAATATACTCCATCTCAGATCTGCCAGCTCACACTAAAAGATGCAAAGGCCCTCCCTATCATAGAAGAGGTATGTCATATAAAGTACTAACTCCCACACCCACCCCAAGTCCATACCAAATACAGAACTAGAGGAAGCCCAAACCTCTTATTTCATTCTCATAGTGCACTTCAACAAAACTATTGATGAAAGCAGTGATAAAGTAACTCGTTCCATTTCCTATGTCACGTCCTAAATGGCACCCTATTCCCTACTTTTGACAAGAGCCCTAGTGCACTATTTGCGACCAGGACCCATAGGGCTAAGGTGCCATTTGGGACACAGCCTGGTATCTTTAATAACCTCACAATATTTGTCTCTTCTCAGATGCCTTCTGGGGGTTATGTGCTGCTCTGCTTGTGGCTGTCTTAAACCTCTACTCATATCATGGTACAATTGATTATTCATTGAAGTAATTGTGTTGAATACAGTGTAATATGGTTGGAATACTGGAACAATTTGATACAAATGAAATAATGTTGAAATCACTCTATTGAATCTTATTGAGTGTTCATTATTCTTTCCCGTCAGTCTACACACTGTCTTATGGATGTGGAATCATGGTGTTTGCAGTTCGAGGAGCCAAGCGGAAATACAGCTCCCTATGGTAGGTAACTGACAACAGACCTACTGTGTATATAACACAGCTGTCTAGTACACAATGAAAGCTCTCCTAACTCATGTGAATTGACAGAGACGCTTGTGATACAGGATGTGAAACTGTGTTGCAGTTGTGGTAAAATTGACGTTAAACTGGGTGGTTCGAGCCCTGAATGCTGATTGGCTGAAAGCCGTGGTATATCAGACCGTATACCACAGGGATGACCCACATTTTTTTTGTACTGTTCTAATTATGCTGGTAACCAGTTTATAATAGCAATAAGGCACCTCTGGGGTTTGTGATATATGAACAATATACCACAGCTAATATGTCCACGTTGCATCGTCCCTAAGAACAGCCCTTAGCCGTGGTATATTGGCAATATACCACACCTCCTCAGGCCATACTGCTTAAATAGAGAATGCTAAATGGAACATATAGCCAACTGAACTTTTAATATCTATATTTACATTTTACATTTACACTTTAATCATTTATCCAGACTGACTTATAGTCAACTAAGTTTAGTAGGGAAACAATCACACATCACAGTCATCCTGTCTAAATACTATCTAAGTCATCGAATTAACACTGTCAAATGTGATGCACTGTGTGTTTTGTCCAGGGATATAAGAGAAAGGTACTGACCCAGGTGGTGAAGCCATGCCATTGTCAACTGTAGAAGACTTAGTAGAATGGACAATGGCTTTTACTGTGCTACCTACAAGGTCACATTGCAGAGCTGCCATTAGACAAACAGATGTAATGATCTGATCAAGTGGAAATTGTACAGAATTAAAAATGAAGAGAAACCTGCTGCAATTATAATCATATTCAAACTAACACTCTACAAAGATATTAAAGTTGGTATCTTATCGTTTTATCTATTTAGAATTGATTTAGGATTAATTATCTCTATGGTAAATTATAATGATCTTATTCATTTTAGTCTTCCTTCATTTTGTCATTATTCTAATAAAATGTTTTGCATAAGCAAATACTTACACCAATCTGCCTTTTCAATAGACACGCTATGATACATATGCATGCACACACAGTCTAAGAAACACACGGATACACTAGTGAACTCTCAAACTCAAATGCAGAGGGATTTAATAGATGAAAGTATAAGGTACATATAAAAGTTCAAGTAACAAATTAGGTGTTTGTTTTAGGTTCACAGTTCAGAAGTAACTGCATGCTCCCAACATCACCATGACCACAAGCACAGAGACACTCTCTAAGCCATGGCTGGGGTCAATTCCATTTCGATTTACATCCTGATATGACTAAATTGAAATGGAATTGACCCCAACCCTGCTGTAAGCTCTAGCTGGTCCTGTGTCCCTCTTCCTCACCTCCAGGTCAAACTGTTTGCTATAGTGAACACATTGCTCATAGAAACATTATTGGTATGTTCAGACAGCTCGTTTTAGCACACTGTTGGTTTGCTCTTCCAGGTAAAAGGCGTTAGTACAGAGTTAGATATGTGACAAAACCTTTAACCCGCAACATTCTGGCAGTTATCTGACTCCATATGTTTAACTAGTCTACACCGGAGTTGTAGAGATAAAAGGACATTTTAAACCAACATGTGTGGGCCTCCTGAGTGGCGCAGTGGTCTAAGGCACTGCATCCCAGTGCTAGAGGTGTCACTACAGACCCGGGGTCGATCCCAGGCTGTATCACAACCGGCCATGTGCGACGCACAATTGGCCCAGCGTCGTCTGGGTTAGAGGAGGGTTTGGCCGGGGGGGCTTTACTTGGCTCATCGCACTCTAGCGACTCATTGTGGCGGGCTGGATGCCTGCAGGCTGACCTCGGTCGTCAGTTGAACAGTGTTTCCTCCGACACATTGGTGCGGCTGGCTTCAGGGTTAAGCAGGCCGGTGTTAAGAAGTGCGGTTTGGTGGGTCATGTTACGGAGGATGCATGACTCGAACTTCGCTGCCCGTTGGGGAGTTGCAGCGATGAGACAAGATTGAAATTGGGGAGAAAAAGAGGGTAAAATACAACATCAAAATAATCACATGTGCTAACACAAGCTGTCCAGTACAATTTGTGTGTGTTGTGGTATGGAGAAACATATGGGTCAAACTGTATGGACTTTTCACTTTACTGATATTTGTAGCCCACATACATTTCTATTTGATCATCTTTTTTTCTTTTTTTTCTTGGACAACGTTTTACAAACATTACATTTTCAGAGACGGTTGTCATGGAGACAACACTTACATTTCACTACCAACTGCCCCACCCTGTCTTTAGAGTTACATCATCAGAACAATATAAAAGTATTAAAATAAACTGCTGCTGGTTGTTTGTGGTTGAAAATATCAAATAGGAAGAGTTTAAAAACACATGAGCATCAAATAAAGGTACCTGCATTGAGTCACAACATGCATAGTCTTTATTGGATTGTATGGTTTGCAGAATGTCCATCTACACCTTCCAGCCGGGTTTGAGGATCATTGACGACCTCGCACTTTAATTTCTGAAGTTGACCCCTTGACCCTGGAATGACCCATGATTACTAGGAAGTGGGAGTGGGGTTGTGTGTGTGAGGGAAAAAAAGTGAAATGTGTGACTGTTACTTCAAAATGTACATACAGCACGAACTCACGTTACTTTAGGAAACACATAGGGGGTGGGGCTTTCACAGTGAGGGGGCGGGTTTATCAGGCATGGGTGGTGTCATGTGACATGGAAAAATTTCTCTGTTTATCTCAGGGGTGGTAGAATGGGGGCTGGGCTGGGTGGGGCATAGCTTAGGCAGGAAGGGGTGGAGCTACTTGGCGTTGGCAGAGCCACTGAGCATCTTCCTGATGGCCAGGCAAATGGCTTCGCGGTCGATGCCGTAGATCTTGAGCAGCTCGCTGGGCTTGCCACTGCGGGGGACGTGGGCCACTGCCAGACGCTGCAGGGTGAAGCCCTGCTCATTCACCACCGCTGAGCACACTGCCTCCCCCAGGCCACCTGAGGAACAGCAACATTACATTAAATACACGAGAGAGAGAAGGCAAAGGAAACATCTCTGCAAAAGGGTCTGGGTCAATCCAATTTCATTGAAGTCAATTTGAAATGTCAGGTTCCTTCCTGAATTGAAATGGAATTGCGTCCAATCCTTCTCCCAGCTCTGAGACATTCCCTGGGAGTAATTTAGGATGACATTGAGCTCAGACATTGAGCTCAAACAGCTTTTTTCCCCTCTATTGTTAAAGCTTATGATTGCAGGATGATAAGCTGATCCTAGATCTGTGCCTGGAGATGTCTACCCGAAGCCACTCATTGGTCTTGAGATCTTGAGGATGAAGCCATTGGTCTAAATCTGTCGCCATGCGCGCACACTCTCTCTCTCCATCTTTCCCCCCATAATCTCACCCTCTCATTCTCTCTCTTTTTTCTCTCCTGCTATCCCTACACTCTTAGAAAAAGGTGCTATCTTGAACCTACATGGGTTCTTTGGTGGCCCCCATAGGAGAACCCTTTGCACAACTATTTTTGGTTCCAGGTAGAACCCTTTTTGGTCCCAGGTAGAACCATTTTGGGTTCCATGTAGAACCCTTTGGGTTCTACCTGGGACCAAAACGGTTCTACCTGGAACCAAAAAGGGTTCTCTTAGGGGGACAGCTGAATGCAGTCTCTTGCACCTTAGGGGTCAGAGAGGGGGATGCTACTGCTAGACATCAGGCTGATTTTGGATGCCACACATCTTAGGTCCAGTCTGTCCCCCCCCACTTTCCTCCTCTCCTCCAAACCTCACCTACACAGGCTGGGCTGGGCATGGGCATGGCTGTCTATGTTATGTAGGTCACAGAAGCCCCATCACCACACGCTCCACTAAGGAAATCTGACAGCACTCTGCCTCCCTGGCCTTCACACACTCACGCACACACAGACACACACACACAGACACACACACACAGTCTTCCTCCTCAGCAAACAAAATGCACCAGAACAGAATATATCTTGCCCACGCCCACTATGACAGCGCAAAACACGCTATGCCTCTCAAGCCAATGAGAACATGCCACAGCATCACGTCTCAGCCACTCTGAGCCAATGAGAGGACACAGTCTGCATAAATAAATAATGCCGAAAAATTACACGTTGCCAGGTTGCAATATATATGGCTAAAACTCTACAATGCAGCTAAATGACATAAATGTAGTATTGTGTACCGTATTCTGGTGTAGTGGAAAGGCTCCTGACTCCGGACCAAGCATAACCCTGGCAACAGGGGTTTGAGCCCCATCCTATCTAGCCCCTCTGTGTCTATGTCTATCTCCGTCTCTTTCTTCCTGGTGTTTTAGCCAAAAATGATAAATACGTAAGGTTGGAACTCTGGTAGGGAAAAGCATACCTTCGTAGTAGTGGTCCTCCACGGTGAGGATCCGGCCCCTGGTCTGGCGGGCATGCTCAATGATGGTCTTGGAGTCCAGGGGTTTGATGGTGAACGGGTCGATCACCCTGATGAAGATCCTCTCTGGGAAAACAACAAGGTGGGAAACGTAGCGTTAATTAACAGTAGTGTATAGGGTTGCAAAATCCCCAAGTTTTCCAGAAATCCTGGTTGGAAGATTCCTGGAATCAGAAGGGAATAAGAACAAAATCCAGAATACTCCACCCAAGATTTATGGAGAATCTGGGAATTTTGGGAAAGTTTCTGTAATTTTGAAACCCCAAGTACTGTGTTTCAGTGGAAGAATGAGAACAAGATTCAAGCAGCTATACAGATAATGGCATTAAAACCTTCAAACAATGAGGTTCAGATATAGAGAGGGATATAGCTTTATAAACAAGATACGCCTGAACATATAATTGAGAAAGGCCAACACTTACAGGATATAGATGTTGTGCGCCAACACTAATGAACTGATTGGATTCAATAGCAGCGCATTAAAGCATGTAGCCAATATTAGCGCATGCAGAAAAGAGAGAATGGCCCCAGCCAGGAATCATCATACCCCGATACAGTTCGGTCCTGGGTTCCAAATCTTTCTTCAAGTCTGGCTGTAGTTGTACTGTACCTTTCTTGAGCATCTCAGCTGCAGCCATGGCCTCATGCAGGGTGATCCCAGCTCCGATCACGGTCACCTTGTCCTCCGTGCTCTGGTACACCACCTGAGATGGACAGGGAAGAGTTAACAACAAGGTTCCAGCACATCTTATTAAGCATCTCATAAAGCTAGACTATTGGATGAGAGATTAATTGTTTATTCCACTAGAAGACAACCCTGTCTGTGTTAATCTGTAACCATTCAACCACCTGTACGGCATCCATAATAGGAACTCTTTCAGTTGTCAGACAATAGTTCCTCAGTGAGGGAGTTCCTAATATGGATGCTGTAGAACTGATTAAACTAATCATCTAACAAATCAGCTCATGTCCTGAAGTAGGAGGAAACGTAAGTGGTTTAGCCAAGGCTGTGATAGCCTGTTTGGTTAATGTAATGTGGAAAAGATTTCACCTTAGCCTGTCCAACATGGAAGTCCTCGTTGCTGCTGTAGATGATGGGGTTCTCGGGGCGGCTGGTTCTGATGTAGCAAACACCCTAAGAAAAGAGAACAGAATACTACGGTCATACATTTTAGGGTGTGAACACAAAGCCCATCCACTGGTGTTGGGGCAGGGGCGTAGGGAGATGGATCAATGTTGGAGGGCCAATAACATTTGGTGGGAGGGGATAAGAACCAATAACATTTTTGGGGTATGGGGATGAGGACAAATAGCATCTTGGTGGGCGGGATTATAAGTACCTTTGTGCTGGCGGCCAGCTCCACTGCCTTCTCAATAGACACACCATCGCTGGGGTAGAAGATGGTTGCCATGGGGATGGCCCTAAACATGGCCATGTCCTCTAGACCCATCTGAGACGGCCCTTCCTCTCCTGGAACACTCACATAGATTAATTTAATTCCAAAATGTTGTAACGTAGAAAGCAAATACTATTTGTTACCTTTTAATTACGTGAGATGCTCTTTTTTTTTTATTTCCTGGCGCAAACCACATCCAGCCAAGACTCCAGGCAGGCTCAAGCAAACTTTCAAGATATTTGAAAGATTTCAAATACTATTTCAACCCAATATATAGCTAAAGGCCAGGTGGACTCACATGCAGGTGTATAAGACAGGCAGACAGGCAGACAGACAGACAGACAGGAATGCGGACAATAGGACAGACAGACAGTAGGACAGACAGACGGCGAGAGCGTGGCATGCAGTGTACCTGAGGGACAAACAGAGGAGAGGGACATCAGGTCCCCCAGTGAAGGTGACAGTGTCCAGGACAGACAGGGTCAGGGGTCAGGGAGGGGGAGGAGAGAGGGAGGCTGGGGACTTTAGGGGGTGAGGAGGAAAACACAGAAGTGGGGAAAAAGAAAGAGAGGAACTTGGATCAACCGGACAAGATGGACAGTCACATTGGGAAGTCAGTACCATTTGAGGGTGCGTTGACTTGAGGAGCCCATAGACAGTAGCCAATAGGCTCTTGTGGCTATTTGAGCATAATGTAAGCCTACCAACAAAACCAATGGAGCAAATCCCATAACATTTTCACATGGAAATAGCTTTTGATTTCTATGATATAGCCTACAGTCGCCTATGTGTGGTGTTCAAACGTTTTTACATTATGAAGGGCTTAACATCAATTATTTTTTACTTGGTCTGTAACACAATGGGCCAAATAGGTGACTGTAAATTGAATTGTATTGTGTTGTATGGTGCAAGAAACCACTTCACAAAATAGAATGTATTATTATTACTATACAGAGAATTAGACAATGTAGGTTGGCCCTCTGCATATTGGCTTATTTGCATATGCAAGCCTGTCTCAAAATACAACACTGCCCCTTTTTATTAAGATGTAAGCTTTTTACCTGACTGGCTTTTATAAAAGACAGCTTGAAATGTAGCCTACACGTTTTGTGCTCTTGTAGGAAGCAGTAAATCCCTATTGCTGACCTATACTTATCTATAACTGGGCTAATAACTCGCTAACTAGCAAAGAATATCAACAAATGTGCACACGCGCGGCTCTGCGCTGTGATCTGAACTGACACTGATCTGAAAAGCGCATTCACTTGCTGGTGATTGAAAGACCACTCCTGGGCTACCCCTGCCAATAGAATTCTACTCCGTTGCGCTCTGGCTCTCCCTACAACAAAATCACAGACTAAATCTTGCAAAGTCAGATTTGTTTTGGTTTGTTGCATTGAGAAGGGGTTGATATAATGTTGATTCGATCACAGAAAAAACGTTGATCTATAAAGTGAAAACTAATGATGCGAAGTTCAATCTCTTGCGTCTCTGCGCGCCTAGCATTTCTGGCAGTCTTGGAGGAGGTGCACGACCGCGCGCACGGGCAGTTTAGAGGGAACATTGGTTGTGACTGAGGTGACAGAGATGGAAGAGGAAGCGAGACATCCAACTTGCTTTATTATAAATATGTTTTAGGTTAAATGAAAGTCAAATAACTAAGTAAACCAGACCCAGCTGCTATTGCATGGGATACACCCAGTTAAGTAGACCGGAACATAATAGATTTTTTCAATGGTAAATGGCTTGAGTGAACTATCTTAATTTATCCACTCTCTTTGGTGACAGATTGCAGTGTATGGGGGGATGGTGTGTGGTGTTGGGAGTGGCGTGGAGTGGAGTGAGGATGTGAGGGGCGTGCCCGGGGTTTGTTTGGGGGAGGGTCAGACAGACTCACCGATGGACAGGCCGCAGTGGGAGCCACACAGGTTGATGTTGCTCTCTGAGATGGCAGCCATGCGGAGCTGGTCGTAGGCGCGGGTGAAGAAGGAGGCCAGGGTGCTGGCGTACACAACGTTCCTCTCACGGGCAGCGCAGCCAGTGGCAACACTCACCTAGAGGGAAAAGGGGAATAAAGGGGTTACATCACACTGTAACAGTGGCGGCTGGTGACTTTAGGGAGATTAGTTACTGAGAATAATGGATGAAAATTATTTTTATGAAGCTGATGGAAGGACAATATTTCATCTTCCAAGTCACTCTCTATCCATTTACAAGGGATGTGTCCCAAAAGGCACCATATTCCCTATATAGTGCAGTTATATTTATGCGCCCTGGTTAAAAGCATTGCACTACAAAGGAAATAGGGTGCCATTTCAGATGCAGACATAGATTCAGGAGGACCATCCTCCTCTTCCTCCCTGAATAAGCCTCCTCTGGAGCTTGGCAGTAGATCTAGTCCCTATCTTTCCCCACAGGAACATGTAGTTCATCTCTATGCTGGTCCTGCACCTGCAGAGACATAGCTATGTAGGCTACTGTAAATAAATCAGCTGCAGCTGAAGGTGAGCAGAACCACAGAATTACATAGAACACTATTTATTGTATCTCTATGACTTATTTTTTGCCCGCGCTACAGACCGCTGTATAGGTCTGCTAATACAGGACTAGTAAAGGCCCAGTGCACTAGTTTTGTGAGAAAAACTATATATATACAGTATATTGTCACGCCCTGACTCAGGGGACTCGTATATGTTGAGTCAGGGTGTGTATATTCTGTGTGTGTATATTCTTTGTTATGTAGTATTTTCTATGTGGGCATGCTAGTATGTGTAGATCTATGTTGGCTGGTGTGGTTCCCAATCAGAGGCAGCTGTCGCTCGTTGTCTCTGATTGGGGATCATACGTAGGCAGCCGATTGGCACTATTGAGTTGTGGGATCTTGTTCCGGTTAAGGTTTGTTGTGTGTCTACCTTAGGACTTCACGTTTCGTTTCGTTTATTGTTTTGTCGTGTGTTTATTAAGTTGAATAAACATGTACGCATATCACGCTGCGCCTTGGTCTGACCCGTCATTCAACGAACTTGACAGAAGATCCCACCAAACGAGGACCAAGCAGCGTGCCCAGAAGGAGCAAACGCCTGGGACTCAACGGGAGGTAACCTTAGGAGATGTCCTCCTCGGCTGGGGGAGAATTACTAAGGAGGAGGCCGTCCGTTATCGGGAGGCGATGAAGGTAGATGCCCAGGTAGGAGAGGAGAAACGGCGCCAACAGTGCCGACGACGGAGACCCGTGCCTGCTCCTCGCACCAGACCAGTGGTGTGTGTGTCCAGTCCGGCACGGCCCGTGCCCGCTCCACCGGTGCCTGATCCAGCTCCGGTCAGCTGCTCCACTCCGGAACCAGAGCAGTCCGCTCCACCGGTGTCCAGTCCAGCTCCGGTCAGCGGCTCCAGTCCAGACCATGACGTCAGCCCCTCTCCAGGTTCGGGGTCTCCCACACCAGGGTCCAGACAGGGCCTGGCGTATCGTGGGAGGAAGGAGAGGGGAAGCAGCGCGCCGAGGTCCTGACCAGACCAGGGGTGCAACAGGGAGGCGGAGAGTAAGAGGTCGTCACGCCCAGAGCCGGATTCAACGAACGTGACATATATACACTGAACCAAAATATAAACGCAACATGCAACAATTTCTGAGTTACAGTTCATATAAGGAAATCAGTCAATTTAAATAAATTCATTAGGCCCTAATCTATGGATTTCACTTGACTGGGCAGGTGCTGGGCAGGGCTGTGCCCCTGCCCTGTCTCCCACCCAACCCACTGGGGAGCCAGGCCCAACCAATCAGTGTACATTTTTCACCACAAAAGGGCTTTATTACAGATAAAAATACTCCTCAGTTTCATCATTTGTCTGGGTGGCTGGTCTCAGATGATCCCACAGGTGAAGAAGCCGGATGTGGAGGTCCTGGGCTGTGATCTGTGGTTGTGCGGCCAGTTGGACGTACTGCCAAAATCTCAAAAATGCCGTTGGAGGCGGCTTATGGTAGAGATAATTAATAGCTTCACCATGCTCAAAAGGATTTTCAATGTTAGCTTTTTTAATTTTTACCTATCTACCAATAGGTGCCCTATTTTGCGAGGCATTGGAAAACCCCCCTGGTCTTTGTGGTTGAATCTGTGGTTGAAATTCACTGTTCGACTGAGGGACCTTACAGATAATTGTATGTGTGGGGTACAGGGATGAGGTCATTCAAAAATAATGTTAACACTACTATTGCACACAGAGTGAGTCCATGCAACTTATTATGTGACTTGTTAAGCATATTTTTACTCCTGAACTATTTAAACTTGCCATAACAAAGGGTTTGAATACTTATTGACTCAAGACATTTCAGCTTTTCATTTTTAAGTAATTAGTAAACATTTTGAAAAAATGAATTCAACATTTACATAATGGGGTATTGTGTGTAGGCCAGTGACCAAAAAATCTACATTTAATCCATTTTAAATTCAGGCTGTAACACAACAAAATGTGGAAAAAGTAAAGGGGTGTGAATACTTTCTAAAGGCACTGTATATCTTATCAAAAGCGCAATGTGACTGCAAAAGAGACAGGTTGAAATGTCAATTCTCATCAAACAAATGGGAAATATGATTGAAATACGGGACAATCTACCTTGTTTTGTAAATTAGTAGTGTTTTAATATGTTAATAAAATGCGGACATGTGGTCACTCTAGACTGGAAAATACAAAGGGTCAAGTGAGGTCTCTCTAGTAAACTTGCTAGCTACTTCAGTGGATGTTGAACAAATTCAACTCTGTGGAAGGTCAGTTCCACGTCTCCATGGGGACAATGACTGCTGAGCCAATCACAATCAAAAGGAGGGATCACGCCTCCCAGAAACCCAGACCCATGTTATGTAAAAGTCAGTGAGAAGTCAGTCAGTCCAAAAGCACACAAGTTTATGGTACCATATGAGAGGAATCAGCGGCGTGCTTCTCTCTCACAAGTTGTCATTTCCTGTTTCCTATCTCGAAAGCTCTCCCCGATCCCCATGCTATTCACTTCACTGTGGACATAGGAGAGATGGACTCATTCCTATTCCATATCAGTCCCAGACAGAAGTACTATTATCCCATTTCCTGGACAAAGAGGAGAGCACTCTTTCCATTGACATGATCATTATTCTCTTTCTTTGTGATTGTTTGAACCGCAGATTGCCCCTTTAATACAGTATTCACAAACACATGACTCCAATGATGACAGAAATAACTGATAATCAACGAGGGGCTATGCGTTCTATGGAAAATAATTAACAACGTGGAACTGACCTTCCACAGAGTTGAATTTGTTCAACATCCACTGAAGTAGCTAGCAAGTTTACTAGATAGCTACAGTAGTTGCCTTGGTAACCAAACAGACTTGCTAGTTTAACTAACCAAACCATCAGTCCTAGCTTGCTATTATGAAAATCTAATTAAACAATGCCAATAATGTTTTCAATTCGACTTTTGCTTTCAAAAGCAGCTCAAACGTAGAACATGTAAGAATTAACTATAGCCATTGAATTCTACCGTGCTGATGCACCATGCATTATTTAAGCAATAAGGCCTGTGGAATATGGCCAATATACCACGGCTAAGGGCTGTTCTTAAGCACGACGCAACGCAGAGTGCCTGGATACAGCCCTTAGCCGTGGTATATTGGCCATATACCACAAACCCCCAAGGTGCCTTTTTGCTATTATAAACTGGTTACCAACGTAATTAGAGCATTAAAAATAGATGTTTTGTCATAGCAGTGGTATACGGTCTGATATACCACGGCTGTCAGCCAATCAACATTCAGAGCTCGAACCACCCAGTTTATAAAGGGAAATAATGCACGCTCTAGAATACCCTTCAAGCCAATCAGAAACGAGTATTCAACAATGCCATACATAATGCAGTCATAAATAAGTAATAAAATGAACAGCAGTGCCGCTGATATTCTCATGATTCTCTTATCAATATTAATGATTCCCCATTAGACAATCTGCCTGTCTCATTTGAACCTGCCATTCTAGCTTTATTCTGCACAATCATCTTTATAACGATGGTATATCAGCCAGCAAGCCAGCTAGTCAGTCAGCCAGTGAGCTAGTCAGTAAATCAGCCAGGCAGTCAGCCATCCATCCAGTCAGTCAGTCAGTCAGTCATTCAGTTAGCCAGTCAGACAGCCAGTCAGCCAGTCATTCAGGCAGCCAGTCAGCCATCCATCCATCCATCCATCCATCCATCCATCCATCCATCCATCCATCCATCCATCCATCCATCCATCCATCCATCCATCCATCCATCCATCCATCCATCCATCCGGTCAGTCAGTCAGTCACCCAACCAGTCAGTAAGACAATCAGATCAGCCAGACGGCCACACCCACCCTCCTCTCACTGATGAATATTTAACCTCTCAGCTCAGCATAACTGTCATAACGGCTACTCATCAAACACAGCCCTGACCTACATCTGAACAGGCTGATAGGCTGCTGCTGCAGGAGGAACCAGCCAAACAGCAGCTGGACAGTAATACAGCCAGGCCTGAATGACTAACTCTCCCAAAGTGTTAATCTAAGGGCGGATTGCAATGAGAGGATAGGAATAGAGGCTAGGTAGCCTAGTGGTTAGAGTGTTGGGCCTGTACCTGAAAGGTCACTGGTTTGAATCCTCGAGCCGACAAGATGACAAACCAGCCAGCTGTGCGGAGGGAGGGAGCATGGTGGATGGAGGAAGCGTGGTGAGGCAGCGGAGGTAGCATGTTGGAGAGAGTATGGCTGGAGGGAGGACGCATGGCATGGTGTACTGTAAGTGGGTCATGTCTCTGCCTCTCTCTCCAGCGTTACATTATGGATGGACCTACATGCATTATTCACCAGACCAACCTCTGTAACACTGAGAGAGCTACAAGTTTTTATTCAGGCAATCAGACCTGAGAGAGAGGGAATTCGCTCAGCGAGTCAGTGGTCTGAACAGAAGTAGAGAGGCATTTTGTTATAGCGAATCAGCATCAGCAAAATTAGTGACAGGCAGATCACGGGTTCAAATACTATTTGAGATCACTTCAAATACTTTATCTGTGCTTGATTGAGCTTGTCTGGCTTAATGGACCAATAGACTAGTCCAGAAACTGTAAAGCCCTGCCATTTGGCACTTCAAACAGGCTAGAGCAAACGCTCAAAGTATCTGAAAGATTTCAAATAGTATTTCAACCCAGGTCTAGGGACAGGGCATTCGGTTGAGCATCAGCGAGAGAGACATCGGCAGAGGAGAGAGGACAGCTAAGCTGAGCCACACACTGTATATATATTTTCTGTTGTATTTTTGACTTTATGTTTTGTTTACCCCATATGTAACTCTGTGTTGTTGTTTTTATCGCACTGCTTTGCTTTATCTTGGCCAGGTCGCAGTTGTAAATGAGAACTTGTTCTCAACTGGCTTACCTGGTTAAATAAAGGTTAAATAAAAAAAATTAAAAAAAATAAAATGCTGCTGCAATTATTAGTTATTAGAGTTATTATTTTAATCTGAGTACATATCTATATTGCTGAATATATTAGTTTTTTTTACAAAAAGTATCATTTAGAGGTCATTTTAAAACAGGTCGGATTTTAAAAGCTTGGTTTAATTAGAGAGAGTGTTTGTCTGGGTTTATAGAGTGGTCATAATTGGTTTATAGAGTGGTCATTCCTGATCCTAACTACATATATGTGATCAGGAAAAACTCAATAGGGTTAGGGTCAGAGTAAGGGTTAAGGTTAGGGTTAATTTCATACCATGTTCTGCTGCGCGATGTAGCACTCCACAAAGCGGTCGGGGTGTTCGTTCTTGAAGATCTCTGAGTAAGTGAAGTTGTTGGTGTCTCCATCCAGGACCACCACACGCTCATTATAACGACCCAATTTAGCCAGGGCCATGCCATAGGCCTTCCTGGTGGAAATCTGTAGAGAAATACAACCAGTCAATCAATAAATCAATAAATCAATGAATCAATCAACCAGTCAGTAATTATTAAGTCAATACTTCTGCCTGTGTATTCATCTATCATTATACCACCTTCTCTGTGACAGTAGTCAATCTAAGGTGTGAGTGACTGCTTCTATTATGACATATTGTTTGTGACTATTGGGTGAGCCCCAGTCCCAGTGGAGTCAATTATCCTGGGATAATAGTCCAACCACAGATGTACAGTATATGGTGAGAGGTATGTACTTTATGTTACCTTCTCTCCCTGCTTGTAGGCGGGTGCGCTGGGCATGCGGACGTTGCGCAGACTGACTGGCGGGGCATCCTCTATGGGCGTGGTGGGGTACAGGCGCTTGCTGCTGTTCATTATGCGCGTCTGCAGATCCTTCACGACTCCCTCAGCCATGTCCTTGGGCAGGGGCTTGGCATGCCAGCCCATCTTATCCTCCACAGCTGGTAAATGCAGACAAACATAATGCTAGAATACACATATGCTGTATACACAGCAACATTTGAATGGATACATAGGCCCAGGGGTTTTAGCCTGACGACGTGACCTCCTGACGAGGAAAAACCCCAGACCTGGAGTCAGGTTACATGGTCAGGAAAAATCAATGGCCCAAGACTTTATATACTTTACACACCATACCGAGAGGTTAGCCCATCAACAAGAATGAGTGATAGGATGTAGCCAATAGCCATATGAGGGTGAGAGTACCTGGGATTCCCTTGCCCTTGGTGGTCTTGGCGATGATGGCAGTAGGCTGGTGACGAGCCTGGCTCAGAGCCTTACACAGCTCCTCCACACTGTGCCCGTCCACGATGATGGCATGCCAACTGTAGACAGCAACACACAAGTCAGAAAACCCATTTCACATATGGAAACGCATTCACACGCTTCCTCATACACACGAACAGAAAATGCCACATATGCCCACTAATGTTGACATGTGCCTTCACACATTCATAGACTCTCTCTCGCTCCCTTCACATTGACAAAGATGATCTCTCTCCCTCTTACTCACTCTGTCCTTCTCACTCGTAAACCCACTTCCACACACTTTCAAACACACACACACACACACACACACACACACACACACACACACACACACACACACACACACACACACACACACACACACACATACACAAACGTAACCCCACTTTCACACATACTCACCCAAAGGCCTCGCAGCGTTTCTGGTACTTATCCACGTGGTTCTGCAGGGGCGCTGGGTCGTTCTGGCCCAGGCGGTTGATATCTAAGATGGCCACCAGGTTGTCCAGCTGGTAGTAGGAAGCAAAGGACATGGCTTCCCACACTGCCCCCTCAGACAGCTCCCCATCCCCCAAAAGGCAGAACACATGGTAGCTGGGCAGGAGAGATGGATGGGGGGGTGAGACAGGGGTGTGTGTGTGTGTGTGTGTGTGTGTGTGTGTGTGTGTGTGTGTGTGTGTGTGTGTGTGTGTGTGTGTGTGTGTGTGCACTATTTGGTGTCGGGTAGAATGATCATTTGATCTTACTACTTCTTGAGTCTACACGCTTTGAAAAAAAGGTGCTGTCTAGAACCTAAAAGGGTCCTTTGTCTGTCCCCATAGGAGAACCCGTTGAAGAACCCTTTTCGGTTCCATGTAGAACCTTTTCCACAGAGGGTTCTACAAGGAACCCAAAATGGTTCTACATGAAACCCATAATGGTTATACCTGGAACCAAGGGTTCTCCTATGGGGACAACTGAATAACTATTTTGGAAAAAAAACATTATAAGAGTGTATACACACACACACGCACACACACACACGCACACACACACACACACACACACACACACACACACACACACACACACACACACACACACACACACACACACACACACACACACACACACCCCTGTCTCACCCCCCCATCCATCTCTCCTGCCCAGCTACCATGTGTGTGTGTGTGTGTGTGTGTGTGTGTGTGTGTGTGTGTGTGTGTGTGTGTGTGTGTGTGTGTGTGTGTGTGTGTGTGGTGTGTGTGTGTGCGTGTGTGTGTGTATACACTCTTATAATGTTTTTTTTCCAAAATAGTTATTCAGTTGTCCCCATAGGAGAACCCTTGGTTCCAGGTATAACCATTATGGGTTTCATGTAGAACCATTTTGGGTTCCTTGTAGAACCCTCTGTGGAAAAGGTTCTAAATGGAACCGAAAAGGGTTCTTCAACGGGTTCTCCTATGGGGACAGACAAAGGACCCTTTTAGGTTCTAGACAGCACCTTTTTTTCAAAGCGTGTAGACTCAAGAAGTAGTAAGATCAAATGATCATTCTACCCGACACCAAATAGTGCTCTCTGACACCTTTCCAGACAGATTCGTCCATTTCCCCTAATGTGACAGAATGGATTGAAAGCCCACTGGGAATTGTGAAAGCCCTCTCCCACAACTGGATATTGAAAAAAGCTTGCCATCATGGTAACCTTCACACCTCCCTCTATCACACTTACTGTATTCCCTCACATCTACGCTGACTAGCCTCACAGACTCCTTTGAACAAAGCAAACGCTCATCTTTTAATCAAATGGCCTGATAATCTGTTTATGTCATCAGTTTCAACCACCACCCACACAAAATCCTCCTCTAGTACAAATCTATCCAGGGCAGGGCACATTTTCAGGACTGGCAATATCCGCATTCCACATATCAGAGAATCGCAGTCCTCATTCTGAGACAAAACCTGAATTAGACTGGGGAATGTGAGTGTGATTTTGAACAATAGACTGAGTGATGAATACTAATGTGAAGTCTGAATTGGATTCTGAGACAGAATCTGTCTGGATGGTAAAAATAACTGAGTTGTGGCTGCCGGGGCTGTGGTTATTAGAGCAGAAGAATCGGAAGAGCAGAGCATGCTGATACTGCACAACCAGAGGACCTTAGAAAACCTCACAGTGCACTAAAGAGCCCTGAACTACCTCACTATGCTCTAAAGAGCTCTAAAATACCTCACTACGCTCTAAAGAGCTCTAAAATACCTCACTACGCCCTAAAGAGCTCTAAAATACCTCACTATGCTCTATAGAGCTCTAAAATACCTCACAGTGTACTAAAGAGCTCTAAAATACCTCACTATGCTCTAAAGAGCTCTAACATACCTCACTACACTCTAAAGAGCTCTAAAATATCCTCACTACGCCCTAAAGAGCTCTAAAATACCTCACTATGCTCTATAGAGCTCTAAAATACCTCACAGTGTACTAAAGAGCTCTAAAATACCTCACTATGCTCTAAAGAGCTCTAAAATACCTCATTATGCTCTAAATAATTCTAGAATACCTCACTATGCATTTGAGTCCACACTTAACACTTTAGAATGCAGAGGCCTGCAAAGACTAAACATCTGGGTGTGCATTTGTGTGAACTCTTACCTGGACTTGTCAAAGTACTTCCCGGTGTAGGCCATCCCACAGGCTACGCCCAGGCCCTGGCCCAGAGAGCCAGTGACCACATCCACAAACTGCTGCTTCTGAAACTCCAACACATACACAGGAACAGGACTGTCACTATCACCATAGATAGCAAGGGTGTGTTCAGTAGGTTGTAAAACTTGTAGCTATTATTATAAGTTACAAGGTATCAAAATTCAGTGAGGTACTACCTGAATATGTCCAAGAAGAACACACATTTCCATTTTCAGTTTTGCTACGGTGTGTCCTACTGAATACGACCCAGGTTTAGGGTTGTTGTGTGGTCATATCTGTCTGGTCCTAATTGGAGGCTAACTGTTGGGCTATTAATGGTGAGGTGTAGGTTAACTGTTAGGCTATTAAAGCTGAGGTGTAGGCTAACCGTTTGGCTATTAAAGGTGATGTTTAGTAGTTATCACTCACAGGTGTGGGGTGTCCCTCCAGGTTGGGCTCCACCTGGCACAGAGAGAGCAGCTCACTCTCCTTCAGGAAACCAGTCTCTGTCCACATGGAGTACAGGGCCGGGGCAGAATGACCCTGAGGAGAGGAAAAACCATGTTACTCTAGTACAACCCAAAACATAACCACATAACTATTTCACAACCATGAAGTGTAAAATACATTGTTTCTTATGACTGTAGCCATATCATATAACAATTGTACACCAGCTATAACACAAGTGTATTACATAAGTCAATATACACTACCAGTCAAAAGTTTGGACACCCTGCGGTTATATGACCTTTCTCCAACCAAAACAGTGGAGGTGAGCTGGAGGATCTCACAATATGGAGATGCAATATTAGTGTTCTATTTACTTCCAATAGTCTCACCTTAGAAAGGATGAAGCGGTCATTGTTGATGTTCTTGGGGTCCTCTGGGCGGTACTTCATTGTGTTGAAGAACAGGACAGACATGATCTCTGCAATGCTGCAGCATGATGTGGGGTATCTGGGAGACAAGGAGTACACTCTTAGGAAAAAGGGTTCCAAAAGGGTTCTTTGGCTGTCCCCAATAAGATAACCCTTTTTGGTTCCAGGTAGAACCATTTTGGGTTCCATGTAGAACCCTGGGATTCTACATGGAACACAAAAGAGTTCTACCTGGAACCAAAAGGGTTATTCAAAGGGTTTTCCTATTGGACAGTAGAAGAACCGTTTTAAGTTATGTATAGCACGTTTTTTCTAAGAGTGTAGGAGCAGGGAGGGATGTTACTGACAGGTGTTCACATCACAGACAGACTCATAGACACACATGCTCACACACACACACACACACACACACACACACTCACACACACACACACACACACACACACACACACACACACACACAGACAGACAGAACAGAAATATCACTTTACAAACTCATAAACACAGAATTCTAACTGGATTTTAAGTGGACACAGTCTAAAGTCTGAGCTTGCCAATGAATTCTAATGGCACAATGGGGAAAGATGGGTAATAATAATTGAGAGTGGATTAGTCTATCCCAAAACACTGATGAGGGGGCCATGCTCAAACTGAGATGCCCCATTGGCTCCCTCTGTATCCCAATTACAGTGATGTCAACATCCCAGGGGTAAGCTGATGGGAGGCTGGGGAGAGATGGGGACCATTTTGGCATGTGCGTGCAGAGTCAGACAGTAAGTCAGAAGGTGCCATTTGGAGTCACATTCATCACCCGGTTTATAACCTTGTGGTCGTCACTAGTTACCACAGCCACAAAGTCATTTCTACATTTTATCTTCTGAAAATATGAGTTTAACCCTAACCTTAACCCTAACCTTAACCACACTGCTAACCTTATGCCTAACCCTAACCTTAAAATAAGCAGATTTACCCCATAAATTCTTAATATAGCAAATGTTGACTTTGTGTCTGTGCTATCTAGTGGAAACCCTTATAACCTTTAACTCCTGTTTCCAGTCGGCGATTTATGTAAGATAGCCGCCTAGGCCTAATCTAAAAATATTCTGTTGAGTCGAACAAATGCTCTAAAAACGCAACAAAGCTCAGAAATGCTGGCAAATAGCCTAGCCTAACCTCACAAAAGAACACACTTCACTTTTTCCCATAATGAAATTGGTAGAGGGGTTTTTCCCAATCACCAACCGCATGGCCGTTGCTTATTGTCTAGGCTATGTGCGCCCTTGGTCTATTTGTGGATGATTTGTGGATAGGCTGCGGTCGAGGGATGGAGCCATGATGGAATGAATGGATGCTGGAGTTTGAGTTTGAGCAATAGATGATGATTGATAACCTTTCGCAAATAAACGTGTGATTTCTCCCACAAAAATCACAATTAAATGTGTTCTTTACAGAATTAGAAAACTTGCGCACTTGTTTTGCGCACGGGCTCCATATTTAATACTAATAATAATCTAGCTTAATAATACACTTCAATTGGGTGTTCACACTAAGATGAATTGCGGAGTAATTATTTATAATATTTAATGATAAATATCCCCCCCCCCCCATCTAAATCAACGAAGATGGCGGAGCGCACATCCCATTCAGGGTTATCTCCATGCGCTTTGTCCAGTGCCAACAACTGACGCGCAAGCTCCGAGGGCTCCTCCATCGCTTACCCGCGGTCAGACAGATGAAGATGCGTTATACTTTTCCCCAGATGCAGGAGTTCATTTCAGACACTACAGCAAAATGTTGATGTTGTTCACAATGGAACATTTTCTAATATCGAAAAAAACGAAAGAATCTCATGTTGAGCCACAATGGTCATAAATCAATCTTGCTCAATAGAAATAAACAAAAGAATCCGAAATTGTTCAAGAATACAGTGTTCTGCAATTGAGCGATATAAACAGATTAACTAACTATAAGCTACTGTATGTCTACATAAAAATCAATGCATACAGATATTGACGAAAATATTAACTTTTAATGTTATTGTTATGGTAACCTCTATATCATTTTGATCTCCATCACATCTGTGCAGTGACTCCCAGCATCATAGGGTAACATGGGGTAACTACAACCCCTTAAGAACAATGTCCCATTGCTGACACAAAAAAGCAAAGTTTGGTAAAAAAAAAAAAAAGTGGTATGTTGATGATGGTCATTCTTAGGCGAACAAACTATGAAGGGAAATAAGCAGCTACAGTCCACCCCAGGGGGCTAGTTACCCCACGTTACCCTACATTTAATATTCAGCTCAGTTTAATTTTTCCATAGCTCACATGAGAACAAAAATAAAACATACTGTTTCATTTGTATTTTGCATGGATGTGCATGTGCACCTGTGTGTATGAATGAGTCTTAATACACTCTTCCCTAGATTTACGACTGTGTGTATGATTGAGTAAAAGGGTCTTACCCGCTGCCGGCTGCAGTGGTAGCCTTGATGCAGTTGATTCGGAGGCGGTTGGCGATGTTCCTGAGTGCCTGAACCGTCTGCTGGTCGGGTTTGTGGTAGTCCTCCATGAAGGCAAAATGTCTAAGCACCAAAAGCACCAAGAAAGTGAACTAGACTGTACAGAGGCTGGGCTGTGTGTGTGTGTGAGCGAGGGTTGGCTGAGGGAGCCCTGCTTGTGTGTAGGTGAGTGGCAGAGAGAAGAGGTGGAGAAAGGAGGAGAGGCAGGATTTATCCCTGGCACACGTACACGAGGAGGAGGAGGAGGTCAAGTGGCACTCTATGCTGGTTAGGACAGGACCGTGCATGGGGTGTGTGAGGAGGGGTGTGTGTTAGGGGGTGTGTGTTAGAAAGTGGTGTGTGTGTCTGAGAAAGGAGAGAAAGAGAGAGAGCGAGAGAGAGAGAGATATACTTTTAACCCTATATTGGCAGAGAGAGAGGGGAGAAAGAAAGCGTGTAGCGAGAGAGTGAGTGCTGTTTGGGAGGGAGGGGTGTTGGAGGTCAGGTGAGGGGGGTTACAGAGGATGTTAAACCATGAGCTACTCCTCAACACATCCATGCAGCAAAATCTCATGGAACTAATGACCAAATCATCTGGACAGTGCCAGTAACCTTCTCTATCAGAATATCCAGTGTGTTTGTAGTCAAAGCAGGAGTGATGCAGTAGTACCAGGTTTCAGCTGTGGAGAATCTCTGCCTCATTATTTACTATTGACCTAATTAGGATATGTCAATTAAACTCTTCATTGTTGAGGTAGAGCTTGTAAATAGGCATTTCACTGTAGTGATTGTTTACACCAGTTGTTGTTTTTCTACAGGACTTCACAAACAACACAACACAAAAACAGAACGTCCACTATACAAAATATTCTTTAAGGTGATTCCAAAGTCTGTCAAAAATGTCAGGTTTTTGTTTCATTTTATAATATACTAAATACATCTAAAGGGACATAATTAGATAGTTCAGTCATCCAGTTTGTTATTGAGGGTGAATATGAGGCTTTCCTGATCACCAATATTCACATTTCCCAACAGACATAATTGTGGAGATGAATGGATGTAAATTCCTAGACACAATAAAATGATAGCACATACATTATCTCAAAATTGTGTCAGTTTATCACAGGACAACAGCATATGTAATAGGATTCCTTTGTGCTTTTTGCATTGCCAACAGAGATGTGACATTTCTGGGTGCATTACATGCATTCTGTCAGTCCTACTAATTATCTTAAATTGCAGTAGTTTATGTCTTCTGTCGTAGCAGCAGGTATGAGCATTTTCACATATCTGTGACCAATGGTTCTCCTCAATTTGTTCCTTTAGATCAGTTTTTTCCTTATAGGTTCTGAACCATCAGGGCGGTTTCAATCAACCCTTGATATAACTTGGCAATCAACTTCTTAGGTGTAGCAGCTTCATTCAGTATTTTTTCTATGCTAGATGCCTAAGGCATCCAGATTATGTTGAAGTGATTGAATAACATTTCTGAGTTGTAAGAACTTGGATAATCCAAAGCTTTCTTGTAATTGATTGAATGACAGTAGAGCGCCATTACAGCACATGTTCTAAATTCATGATGCCACTTTGGAGCCAGGACTTAAAGGCGTTGTCATTAAACACTGGAGGTAAGGTGGGGTTATTCCAAATAGAGGTGCCTGGAGATAATGCTTCTTTACACCTCATTAATTTATGTACATTTTCCCAAACACGAATGGAATTGAGAATAATTGGATTGTCTGTTTTTTTCTTCAACGCCTTGGACGCAAAGTAGTGAATCTAATCTTCTGTCACGATCGTTTACGGACGAGACGGACCAAGGCGCAGCGTGATATGCATTCATGTTTATTGACGACTAAACACACGACAAAACAACAAATGAAACGTGAAGTCCAAGGTAGCACACAAACATACCTCACACGGAACAAGATCCCACCACTAACAGGTGCCAAAAGGCTGCCTAAGTATGGTCCCCAATCAGAGACAACGAGCGACAGCTGCCTCTGATTGGGAACCACCAAACCAACATAGAAATAGACATACCAGATACTACACCATAGAAACAACACAACACGGAATATACACACCCTGACTCAACAAATAAACGTCCCCTGAGTCAGGGCGTGACAGGATTAAGATTTTGTGTCACTGGCCTACACACAATAACCCATAATGTCAAAGTGGAATTATGTTTTTAGATATTTTTACAAATTCATTAAAAATGAAAAGCTGAAAGGTCTTAAGTCAATAAGTATTCAACCCCTTTGTTATGGCAAGCCTAAATAAGTTCAGTTCAGTTTGCTTAACAAGTCACATAATAATTTGCATGGACTAGTGTTTAACATGATTTTTGAATGACTACCTCATCTCTGTATTCCACACATGCAATTATCTATAAGGTCCCTCAGTCGAGCAGTGAATTTTGAATGAGGTTTTCCAATGACTCAATAAGAAGGGCACCTATTGCTAGATGGGTGCAGAAGAAAAAAGCAGACACTGAATATCACTTTGAGGATGGTTATTAATTACAATTTGGATGGGGTATCAACACATCCAGTCACTACAAAGATACAGGCATCCTTCCTAACTCAGTTGCCGAAGAGGAAGGAAACCCCTCAGGGATGTCACCATGAGTCCAATGGTGACTTTAAAACAGTTACAGAGTTTAATGGCTGTGATATGAGAAAACTGAGGATTGATCAACAACATTGTAGTTACTCCACAATACTAACCTAAATGACAGAGTGAAAAGAAGGAAGCCTGTACAGAAAATATGCATCCTGTTTGCAATAAGGCACTAAAGTAAAACTGCAAAAAATGTGGCAAAGAAATTAACTTCATGTCCTGAACGCAAAGCATTATGGGGCAAATCCAACACAACATATAACTGAGTACTGCTATTCATATTTTCAAGCATGGTGGTGGCTGCATCATGTTATGGGTATGCTTGTCATTGGCAAGGACTAGGGAGTTTTTTTAGGATAAAAAATAAACTGAGCACAGGCAAAATCCTAGAGGAAAACCTGGTTCAGTCTGCTTTCCTACAGACACTGGGAGACAAATGCACCTTTCAGCAGGAAAATAATCTAAAACATAAGGCCAAATATACAGTGGAGTTGCTTACCAAGACGACATTGAATGTTCCTGAGTGGCCTACTTAAAGTTTTGACTTAAATCGGCTTGAAAATCTATGGCAAGACATGAAAATGGCTTTCTGTCACTGATCAACAACCAACTTGACAGAGCTTCAAGAATCTTAAAAATAATAATGTGCAAATATTGTACAATCCAGGTGTGCAAAGCTCTTAGAGACTTAGCCAGAAAGACTCACAGCTGCAATCGCTGCCAAAGGTGATTCTAACATGTATTGACTCAGGGGTATGAATACTTATGTAAATTGTACATTTCTATATTTCATTTTCAATAAATTTGCTAAGATTGATAAAAACATGTTTTAACTTTGCATGATGGGGTATTGTGTGTAGATGGGTGAGAAAAACCAAATATCAATCAATTTTGAATTTAGGCTGTAACGCAACAAAATGTGAAATACAGTGCCTTCGGAAAGTATTCAGACCCCTTGCATTTTTCCACATTTTGTTACGTTACAGCCTTATTCTAAAATGGATTAAAAATAATAATAATCCTCATCAATCTACACATAATACCCATTAATGACAAAGGGAAAACAGGTTTTTAGAAATGTTTGCAAATAAATTCACATAAGTATTCAGAACCTTTGCTAAGAGACTCGAAATTCCATCCTGTTTCCATTGATCACACACCTGTCTATATAAGGTCCAACAGTTGACAGTGCATGTCAGAGCAAAAACCAAGCCATGAGGTCGAAGGAATTGTCCATAGAGCGCCGAGACATGATTGTGTCGATGCACAGATCTGGGGAAGGGTACCAAAATTTTTCTGCAGTATTGAGGGTCCCCAAGAACACAGTGGCTTCCATCATTCTTAAATGGAAGAAGTTTGGAACCTCCAAGACTCTTCCTAGGGCTGCCCACCCGGCCAAACTGAGCAATCGGGGGAGAAGAGCCTTGGTCAGGGAGGTGACCAAGAACCCGATGGTCACTCTGACAGAGCTCCAGAGTTCCTCTGTGAAGATGGGAGAACCTTCCAGAAGGACAACCATCTTTGTAGCACTCCACCAATCAGGCCTTTATGGTAGAGTGGCCAGACGGAAGCCACTCCTCAGTAAAAGGCACATGACAGCCCCACTCTGGAGTTTGCCAACGTCACCTAAAGGACTCTCAGACCGCGAGAAACAAGATTCTCTGGTCTGATGAGACCAAGATTGAACTCTTTGGCCTGAATGCCAAGGTACACGTCTAGAGGAAACCTGGCACCATCCCTACGGTGAAGCATGGTGGTGGCAGCATCATGCTGTGGGGATGTTTTTCAGTGGCAGGGAGACTAGTCAGGATCGAGGGAAAGTTGAACGGAGCAAAGTACAGAGAGATCCTTGATGAAAACCTTCTCCAGAGCGCTCAGATGGGGGCAAAGGTTCACCTTCCAACAGGACAATGACCCTAAGCACACAGCCAAGACAACGCAGGAGTGGCTTCGGGACAAGTCTCTGAATGTCCTTGAGTGGCCCAGCCAGAGCCCGGACTTGAACCCGATCGAACATCTCTGGAGAGGGTCTGAATACTTATGTAAAAGTGATATTTCAGTTTTTTATTTTTAATACATTTGCAAACAATTCTAAAAACCTGTTTCTCCTTTGTCATTATGGGGTGTTGTGTGTAGATTGATGAGGGGAAGATTTTTTTTTTAAAATCAATTTTAGAATAAGGCTGTAACGTAACAAAATGTGAAAATAGTCAAGGGGTATGAATACTTTCTGAAGGCTCTGTAATTCAATGGGAATGAATACTTTCTGAAGGCACTGCAAGTGAACCAGAGAAAATGAATATGGATAGAAATATTACCCCAGGTGAACTGTTGGAGGCCATCAATAATCTACAAAAGGTGAAATCTGCTGGTAATGTTTTCCCAGCTGAATTTTATTGACACTTTCTACTAATTACTAAAGCCTATGTTACTTATGCTCATAGTAGCTCTAGAGAAAATTAACTTCCCTAGTCACTATGTTTGGCTACAATCACCCTACTTAAAAAGAAAGATAAGGATCCATTGTTATGTGAATCCTACCGCCCAGTATCACTCTTGAATGTGGATTACAAAATCATTGCTAAGGTATTGGCTTTTTGCATAGAAACAGTAATACAAAAATGGATTCACTCAGATCAAACAGGGTCTTCGGACAATCTCTGCTGTTTTTTTCTCTCAATATAATCTCTCATACCAAGAACTTGAATGCTCCAAAAGTGGTAGCATCAATAGATGCTGAAAAAGCATTTGATAGGGTGGAATGGGCATATTTGTGACTCGTTTCAGGAAACTAGGCGTATGTCGTGGTTCACTACTTCACAGGAGAGCCATTTGAACGTAAACTTTTTTTAAAAATCTAAATGCGTTTTTGGCAGAAATGCCTTCTGGAACATGTGAACTTTCATGTGCATTAATAACAAACTTGTATGCCATCTGTAAATACGAATACAATTGTTAAATTACGAGCCTAGTTGGTTAAGCCACAGAAAAAGACAGCAACCTTCCCACTAGCCATGATTGGCTGAGATAATGAGTGGGCTGGACGTGCTGAGCGAGGAGTTCGGATTGGTCTGCCATATAGCACGCTTCTGTCTATTTGAGCTGGTCAGCATGTGTAGGTAAACCTGTCTAACGCGACTTTAAAAAAAAATATATTGTGTAGTGGAGCTGCATAAGTATTGCTCTCCACTTTCTGGAGGATCGAGTTTTGAAATCAGTGGAATTAGAGTATGATAGCTAACGAGATGGAGAAAACACCTGTCTCCGGATTACATCTTCAAACTAAGGGCAACCATGGCATTTTTGACATCTGTATGCTCTTATTATTTGTATCTCAGCGCCATTTGCTTGCTAAGATTGAACCTGGTTGGTTAGCTACCTGCAGATTCATGGAGGGTAGTAAAGTAATGAGTTGTGATTATGGTTAATTGTTTAACTAGCTAGCTAACGTTAGCTGGCTGGCTTGCTAGCTAACATTACTTGCACGCTCTTATTATTCGTATCTCAGAGCCATTTGCTTGCTAACATTGAACCTGGTTGGTTAGCTACCTGCAGATTCATGCAGGGTAGTAACGTCATGAGTTGGGATCATGGTTCATAGTTTAGCTAGCTAACGTTAGCTGGCTGGCTCGCTAGCTAACATTACGTGTATGATTTGATATGTTGTTTACCTAGCTAGCTAAATGTCTTAACAAAAGACTCCACTATGCAAGTAACCATTTCGGGTGCGTTCGTAAATTCAGTCTGAGTACGCCAGAGCGCAGAATAACTGATGAATTTACGAACGCACAACACCCGTTGAATATGGCCGATGTCAGTAAACGTTGGCAAAAAAGCGTAATTATATTGTTGCCAGCAGCACAGTTACAGTCACCAACGCTCTGGATAACATGAAAACAGCCTAACCAGCTCTGCTAGGGCGAGTAAAATGGTCAGTGGTGTGCTAGTTAGGCTGTTTTTATGTTATCCATAGGTAAACAATGAACCATAATCCCAATTTTGTGTCTGGAAGTAGCTAGCAAGCTAGCCAATGTTAGCCAGTTAGCTTGGGTGCTTGACTGCTGTTGTGAGGTCAGAAAGCTCGGATAGACCCTACTCATCGGCCAGAGCGTCAAGTGTGCGCTCTGAACGCGCCGAGAGCGAAAGGAGATGGGTGGGGCTAAAGCTTTAGAGGGTGTGAACGATGCTGGATGGGTGTAGACAAAGAAGAGCTCTTCAGTAGGTACCAAAACATTCAAAGGCCATTTTCTCAAAAGTGAGATTATACATGTATCAACATTCAAAGCAGAATTACTTTCCCATTGTTCCCTTAAATGCAGTGTATGATATACCATTATGTAGAGCTGTGTCTCTGCTTTTATCCAATGTAAAAAACACAATTTCAAATGTTGCTACATAAGACCGAATCAAGGCGGTCAGTCACATTTGGTGACTGTCTTAAAAAAGTTTGGTTTTGGTCCGGTATTTATTTCCTGGATTGAGCTATTGTACAAATCCCCAAAAGCATCTATACGAACAAATGGACAGCTCTCTGAACCTTTTAAGTTATCAAGAAGGACATGACAGGGATGTCCTTTGTCTAGTTATTTATTTTCTTTAGCCACAGAACCCCTAGCATCAATCATTAGAACTCAGGGCTCAATCCGGGATATAGAGATTGGTGATCAACGTGATATGTTAGACACATATGGTGCCGTATCAGGATTCAAATTGAATTGGGAGAAAACTGAAATGATGCCACATTTCTAATCATAACTTCTCAAGTGGAAATGGACAAAGACACATATGAAATAACTGGGAGTACTGATACCATGCAATCAGGAGGATGCATATAAAATTGCAGTGGCTTGCGAAAGTATTCACCCCCTTGGCATTTTTCCTATTTTGTTGCCTTACAACCTGGAATTAAAATTGATTTTTGGGGGTTTGTATCATTTGATTTACACAACATGCCTACCACTTTGAAGATGCAAAATATTTTTATTGTGAAACAAAGACAGAAGACAAAAACTGAAAACTTGAGCGTGCATAACTATTCATCCCCTCAAAGTCAATACTTGAGAGCCACCTTTTGCAGCAATTACAGCTGCAAGTCTCTTGGGGTATGTCTCTATAAGCTTGGCACATCTAGCCACTGGGATTTTTGCCCATTCTTCAAGGCAAAACTGCTCTGTGGAGTGTACGGCTTAAAGTGGTCCTATGGACAGATACTCTAATCTCCGCTGTGGAGCTTTGCAGCTCCTTCAGGGTTATCTTTGGTCTCTTTGTTGCCTCTCTGATTAATGCCCTCCTTGCCTGGTCCGTGAGTTTTGGTGGGCGGCCCTCTCTTGGCAGGTTTGTTGTGGTGCCATATTCTTTCCATTTTATTTATAATCGATTTAATGGTGCTCCGTGGGATGTTCAAAGTGTCAGATATTTTTGTATAACTCAACCCTGATCTATACTTCTCCACAACTTTGTCCCTGACCTGTTTGGAGAGCTCCTTGGTCTTCATGGTGCCGCTTGCTTAGTGGTGTTGCAGACTCTTGGGCCTTTCACAACAGGTGCATATATACTGAGATCATGTGACAGATCATGTGACACTTAGATTGCATACAGGTGGACTTTATTTAACTAATTATGTGACTTCTGAAGGTAATTGGTTGCACCAGATCTTATTTAGGGGCTTCATATTTAGGGGGTGAATACATATGCACGCACCACTTTTCCGTTATTTATTTTTTAGAATTTTTTTAAACAAGTAATTTTTTTCATTTCACTTCACCTATTTGGACTATTTTGTGTATGTCCATTACATGAAATCCAAATAAAAATCAATTTAAATTACAGGTTATAATGCAACAAAATAGGAAAAACACCAAGGGGGGTGAATACTTTTGCAAGGCACTGTAATTACACTCTTTTAATAGATAGGTTTGAATCCAATGTTCAGAGATGGAGAGATCTCTCAATTTCTCTATGTTAGGTAGGGTCAACATAATCAAAATAATATATTACCAAGGATGATGTATTTATTCAAGGCATCGCCAATTTCAATTCCATCCAACTATTTTAATAAAATAAATGGCCTGCTCTCAAACTTTATTTGGAATTGAAAGACCTCAAGAGCCAAATGTACTGTTTTACACTTACCCTATAAAGCTGGAGGTCTTGGACTACCTCATATGAAGATTGTCACGCCTGACTCAGGGACGTTTATTTGTTGAGTCAGGGTGTGTATATTCCGTGTTGTGTTGTTTCCTATGGTGTAGTATCTGGTATGTCTATTTCTATGTTGGTCGGGTGGTTCCCAATCAGAGGCAGCTGTCGCTCGTTGTCTCTGATTGGGGACCATATAGGCAGCCTTTTGGCACCTGTTAGTTGTGGGATCTTGTTCATTATAGGTTTGTTGTGTGTACCTTAAGACGTCACGTATCGTTTGTTGTTTTGTCGTGTGTTTATTTGTTTAATAAACATGTACGCTTATCACGCTGCGCCTTGGTTCGACCAGTCTTTAAACAATTGTGACAGAAGATCCCACCAAAATAGGGCCAAGCAGCGTGTTCAGGAGCTAACGCCGGAACTAAACAGGAGGTAACGTTGGTAGATGTCCTCCTCGGTTGGGTGAGAATCACGGGAGGAGGAGGCCGTCCGTTACCGGAGGGCGAATGAATGAGGAGGCCCAGGTAGGAGAGGAGAAACGGCGCCAATAGTGCCAACGACGGAGACCCGAGAGGCAACCCCAAGAAAATGTTTTGGGGGCACACGGTGTGGACGACAAGGCAGCAGGAGGCAGCGACAGGGCGGATCTGCAGGTTAGGAGAGGAGGCCACCAGGTTAAGGGGGCTAGTGGTTCAGAGGGAGGCAGGGAGTTATTTGGTCAGAGGGAGGAGCTACAGGAGGCTATAAGGGAGAAGGAGAGTGTAGAGGCACGGCGAGAGGAGCTGGTTAGGCAGCAGAAGGAGCGGGGGTTTATAAAGGAACCCAGTCGCTCCTCGCACCAAGCAAGTGGTGCATGTCGCCAATCGGTCCGGCCCGTTCCTGATCCCTGCACTAAGGCAGTGGTGCGTGTTCCCAGTACGGCCCGACCCATTCCTGCCCCCGCACAAAGCCAGTGGTGTGTGTTCCCAGTACGGTCCGGCCCGTTCCTGCTCCCGCACTCAGCCAGTGGTGCGTGTTCCCAGTACGGCCCAACCCGCACTGCTCCCCGCACTAAGCCAGTGGTGTGTGTTCCCAGTACGGCCCGACCCGTTCCTGCTCCCCGCACTAGGTCAGTGGTGTGTGTTCCCAGTGCACGGTCCGGCCCGTTCCTGCTCCCGCACTAAGCCAGTGGTGTGTGTTCCCAGTACGGTCCGGCCCGTTCCTGTCCCTCGCACCAAGCCAGTGGTGCGCGTCGCCAGCCCGGCCCGGCCTGTTCCTGCCCCTCGCACCAAGCCAGTGGTGTGCGCCGCCAGCCCGGCCCGGCCTGTTCCTGCCCCTCGCACCAAGCCAGTGGTGCGCGTCGCCAGCCCGGTCCGGCCTGTTCCTGTCCCCGCACCCAAGCCAGTGGTGTGCGTCACCAGCCCGGCCGGCCTGTTCCTGCCCCTCGCACCAAGCCAGTGGTGCGCGCCGCCAGCCCGGTCGGCCTGTTCCTGGTCCTCGCACCAAGCCAGTGGTGCGTGTGTCCAGTCCGCACGCCCGTGCCTGTCCCACCGGTGCCTGGTCGGCACCGGTCAGCTGCTCCACTGCGAGCCAGAGCAGATCGCTCACGGTGCCCAGTCCAGCTCGGTCAGCGGCTCCAGTCCGGGAGCCTGTGCAGTTCGATCCACCGTCGTCGGGTCCAGCTCCAGTCAGCGGTTCCAGTCCAGACTCAGACGTCAGCCCTCTCCAGGGAAATCGGGGTCTCCCACACCAGGGTCCAGACAGGGCTTGGTACTTCGTGGGAGGAAGGGAGAGGGGAAGCAGCGCGCCGAGGTCCAGACCAAACCAGGGGCGCAACAGGGGAGGTGGAGAAAGTGGTGAGTCACGCCCGGAGCCGGATCCGCCTCCGAGGCGGAATGCCCACCCGGCCCCTACCCTGTTATGTTTATATGGCGTGGTCGGAGTCCGCACCTTTGGGGGGGGGTACTGTCACGCCCTGATTCAGGGGACGTTTATTTGTTGAGTCAGGGTGTGTATATTCCGTGTTGTGTTGTTTCTATGGTGTAGTATCTGGTATGTCTATTTCTATATTGGCCGGGGTGGTTCCCAATCAGAGGCAGCTGTCGCTCGTTGTCTCTGATTGGGGACCATACTTAGGCAGCCTTTTGGCACCTGTTAGTGGTGGGATCTTGTTCCGTGTGAGGTATGTTTGTGTGCTACCTTGGACTTCACGTTTCGTTTGTTGTTTTGTCGTGTGTTTAGTCGTCAATAAACATGAATGCATATCTCGTCCGTAAACGATCGTGACAAATCCATTTTAAATTCAGGCTGTAACACAACCACATGTGGAAAAAGTTAAGGGGTGTGAATACTTTCTGAAGGCTCTGTATAATTGGTAAAATGGCCTTATTAAGGAAATTGTCTATATACTCCTTTTAACTTTTGTTTTCAGATTGATACAGTTTGTGATAAAATGCTTTAAAGACTGAGTTCATTTCAGAAGGATCATTTGTTATGCTACCATCTGGGGTTTGAATGCCTCTTCCTCTTTCATATTTGCCAAGCAAGTATTTTTCCTGCACTTTCACCCTGCTCAACATATTGTTGCTTGGATTTTATGGCAGCAATCTCTGCAGATCAGGTGTTTATTGTGTTATATTCGAGCTTCAAGGAGTTCAACTGTTGAAGGGTGTCTGCATTTCTATCTAAACTGGATTTTCTGTTCTAGTATTTCTAATTCTTTATGGGGTCCTCTTTTTCTTATGTGGAGAGTAAGACATGATACAACCTCTCATATATGCTTTAAGAGCTTGCCAGACAAGAGTTTGGGCATACTTCATGTGTGTTAGTGTGTTAGTGTGTGTGTGTGTGTGTGTGTGTGTGTGTGTGTGTGTGTGTGTGTGTGTGTGTAAAGCTGTGTGTGTGTGTGTGTCATATGCATCAGAGCTAATGGTAGACTAAAGCAACTGCACTCACACAGATTACAGTTGACTCCATCTGAAGTCTGCTTCATGGTACAGCCCAGAATAGACCACTGAGCCAGAGAGAAGAGGGGTATAATAAATAGGATAATATTTTTCAGATAATGTACAGTTGAAGTCGGAAGTTTATATACACTTAGATTGAGACATTAAAACTTGTTTTTCAACCACTCCACAAATTTCTTGTTAACAAACTATCGTTTTGGCAAGTCGGTTAGGACATCAACTTTGTGCATGACACAAGTAATTTTTCCAACAATTGTTTACAGACAGATTATTTCACTAATAATTCACTGTATCACAATTCCAGTGGGTCAGAAGTTTACATACACTAAGTTGACTGTGTCTTTAAACAGCTTGGGAAATTCCAGAAAATAAGGTCATGGCTTTAGAAGCTTCTGATAGGCTAATTAACATAATTTGAATCAATTGGAGGTGTACCTGTGGATGTATTTCAATAACTACTTTCAACCTCAGTGCCTCTTTGCTTGACATCATGGGAAAATCAAAATAAATCAGCCAAGACCTCAGAAAAAGAATTGTAGACCTCCACAAGTCTGGTTCATCCTTGGGAGCAATTTCCAAACGCCTGAAGGTACCACGTTCATCTGTACAAACAATAGTACGCAAGTATAAACACCATGGGACCACGCAGCCGTCATACCGCTCAGGAAGGAGACACGTTCTGTCTCCTAGAGATGAACATACTTTGGTGCGAAAAGTGCAAATCAATCCCAGAACAACAGCAAAGGACCTTGTGAAGATGCTGGAGGAAACAGGTACAAAAGTATCTATATCCACTGTAAAACGAGTCCTATATTGACATAACCTGAAAGGCCGCTCAGCAAAGAAGAAGCCACTGCTCCAAAACTGCCATAAAAAAAGCCAGACTATTGTTTGTAACTGCACATGGGGACAAAGATCATACTTTTTGGAGAAATGTCCTCTGGTCTGATGAAACAAAAATAAAACTGTTTGGCCATAATGACCATCGTTATGTTTGGAGGAAAAAGGGGGTTGCTTGCAAACCAAAGAACACCATCCCAACCGTGAAGCACGGGGTGGCTGCATCATGCTGTGGGGTGCTTTGCTGCAGGAGGGACTGGTGCACTTCACAAAATAAATGGCATCATGAGGAAGGAAAATTATGTGGATATATTGAAGCAAAATCTCAAGACATCAGTCAGGAAGTTAAAGCTTGGTCACAAATGGGTCTTCCAAATGGACAATGACCCCAAGCATACTTCCAAAGTTGTGGCAAAATGGCTTAAGGACAACAAAGTCAAGGTATTGGAGTGGCCATCACAAAGCCTGACCTCAATCCTATAGAAAATCTGTGGGCAGAACTGAAAAAGCGTGTGCGAGCAAGGAGGCCTACAAACCTGACTCAGTAACACCAGCTCTGTCAGGAGGAATGGGCCAAAATTCACCCAACTTATTGTGGGAAGCTTGTGGAAGGCTACCCGAAACGTTTGACCTAAGTTAAACAATTTAAAGGCAATGCTACCAAATACTAATTGAGTGTATGTAAACTTCTGACCCACTGGGAATGTGATGAAAGAAATAAAAGCTGAAATAAATCATTCTCTTTACTATTATTCTGACATTTCACATTCTTAAAATAAAGTGGTGATCCTAACTGACCTAAGACAGGGAATTTGTACTAGAATTAAATGTCAGGAATTGTGAAAAACTGAGTTTAAATGTATTTGGCTAAGGTGTATGTAAACTTCCGACTTCAACTGTAGCTCAGTTGGTAGAGCATGGCGCTTGCAACGCCAGGGTTGTGGGGTTCGTTTTCCACGGGGGCCAGTATGAAAATGTATGCACTCACTAACTGTAAGTCGCTCTGGATAAGAGCGTCTGCTAAATGACTAAAATGTAAATGTAATAATATTATATCAAACCAGAGATAACAAAAAGCATCAGTTGACACGCAAGCATGATTGTATAAATGTCTAAACAGTCAGTTTACACAAATAAACTCTCTCTCTCTCTCTCTCTCTCTCTCTCTCTCTCTCTCACTCACACACAAACACACCATTTAGTATTAATAACATATTAACTGCCTTAGTGCCTTGCCTGTGTGCAGCAGTAATGTTACACACTAGAGGTCGCTGTCTCCCCATAAGATGTTCCTCTGTACATCAACACACTCCATTCCAGAGTAGAGATGGTTGGGACTGATTCTGTGATACAGGGACACCTAGGGGGCAGTTTCTCGGACACAGATTAAGCCTAATCCTGGACTAAAAATAATTCTCAATGGAGAATATCCATTGATTTTACCTTTTAGTCCAGGGTTAGCCTTAATCTTTCTGGAGAACCAACCCCTGGAATATGAAACTGCAATGGACTAAAGGATGGCTCAAATTTGTTGTGTAATATTGTATGCATAAAACAAAACATAATACAATATTGTGCTTTGCTGTGAAACCTAACTCCACATGAAAGTAGGTGCATGGCTGCCCATAGATAGTAATGGGTTAATATACTCTGTGTGTCAATATGCTGGGTTTACATTTCATAAGGTTAGAATCACAAGGTTTCTGGGAGGTGCTGGGCATTTCCAACCCCCATACACAATCCACGAGTCAGTGTGTAATTTGAGCGCTGCATACAATTGTTTTGCGTCAGCACAAGACTTAATGCTACCCTTCTATCTGGAAGGTAAATGGACTGGGAGAGAGCACCGAGCAGGTTATAGCGGCTGTGCTCCTGTTATGTACCTGAGCTTCCTCTATTGTCAGTAGGATCTCTGTCCCTCCAGTGTCCAGATCCCACCTCAGCGCTGCTCCAGATCCAATCTGTGTCATCACCCTTCATCGCATCCACTGCACACTGCAGCCAGCAGTGACGTCATCACCCTGCACCTCTGCCCCCTCAAAACCACAGTGATGCAATTTCTTTCTCTCTCTGTCTCTCTCTCTCTCTCTAAACACACTCATAAGCACACACAGACAGACCATCACCACCCTGCTCAAGCCCCCTGCCTCCACCTCTACATTTAAGTCATTTAGCAGATGCTCTTATCCAGAGCGACTTCCGGGAGCATTTAGGGTTAAGTGCCTTGCTCAAGGGCACATCGACATATTTTTCACATAGTCGGCTCGGGGATTCGAACCAGCAACCTTTCAGTTACTGGCCCAACGCTCTTCACCACTAGGCTACATGCCGCCCTCTACCCCACCCCACCCCCCACTGCACTAGCCCTCCAACTTCCAACCCCCCACCAACAGCACCCCCACCTCCATACTCGAGCCTCCCACCCACCGACACTATCCTCCTCTCACGCTTCCACAGCAACTCCTCTGGGCTCCTGAGTCCTGTCAAAAAGGCTTTCCTTCAAAGAGACCCACAGGTGCCGGCCGAAGACAGCCTGAGAATGCGGGAACCACATGATATTGGGCAGCCAATCCAAGACGCCCACAGATGCACACTTCCTGGAGGGAATGTACATTGAGAGAGCATGAATGTTTCTATTTTTACTCACTCTGGCAGAAAAAGAGGAGCTAGAGAACCACTTTGAAAACAGCACCATAATATAACACAGTGGACAAAAAATTGTCAGGCCCTGGAATAGCGCTGAACAAGTGTACTGCTGGGCCCTTCTGGTTAATGGGTTGTGGATCAGCAAAAAATAAGTATGAATAATACTCACACGAAGGCATGCACACACACACACTATGTGGAAAACACACACTATGTGGACAACACACAAACACACACACAAACACACAATCTCAGATACATTAGTTAACCTACAGATGTGGGATCTTAATTTGATCACTATTCTGCTGCTGAGAATTTGCAAACTTTTAGTGTATTTGAGTTTTTAAAAGGCTTCTAAAGTTTGTAATTTCCACTTTGAAATTTCAGACCCCTACAAAAATGTCCATTAATTATAATCCACATAATAATTCAAATGTCCTGTTGCTGTATGAGTATACTCTTATTCCATATACACAGACATATTCAATAACCTTCTCTTAGACACATTGCTTTAATGCCAGCTCCTCCTCCAGGCCTGAGCCTTCCACTCTGCTGTTATCACCCCATTTCCCTAAATCATTGTGCAGTCACCACAGCGACACATCGCTTACACTCTCTCTCTGACCGCTGTCCGTCACTCACTGGCCCCGCCCCTGACAGAACATGACAAGACCAGAGGATTTTTGATTGAGTAATCAACAGAGCAGTCACCAGTCAGGCAGACAGGCAGTCACTCACTCAAGGGGCTCACAACTCTATTAACCCAATGAGTCCCACCATAACGCTGGAACGTTTTTGGACTTCTAACCGCTTTTAAACATTGTGTGTCAATAGCTTTTCGAACTTGTTTAAAACAAGTATATACAACTGGTGTGCAATTTAGTTGATCAACTGTAAATGGACAAGAAGAAAAACCAATCTTACAGAAAGTTATCATAAGAGCATCTGCTAAATGACTAAAATATAAAATGTAAATTTAATAACTACTGCATTTCTCAGAGTGTAACATCTCCACTGTTTCTACATGATATAATTTCAAATCTCTAATTGCATATTAATTATTTATTACAATTACATTACGCTGTTGATTGAGTTTTGAATCCCAGTTTCCCATCCGTGCAGTAATATTGCAGTTTAGTTGTTGGTAAGGGCCGCTGCCTCCACAAGTGTCAATTTAGTGCAGACAGAGGTGAGATTGGAACGATGTGTACTATTTCCAAATGGTGACATGTGATTAATGTGAGGGTTATACCTCCATCTGGTGGACAAGCTGTGGAAGTACACCTGACCTGTTTCTGACGGCCAACGCTTGCTTTGCAGCCGCATACTTCTCTATATGACAACGTGTGTGTGTGTTTCTGTGTGTGTGTGTGTGTGTATGTGTGTGTGTGTGTGTGTGTGTGTGTGTGTGTGTGTGTGTGTGTGTGTGTGTGTGTGTGTGTGTGTGTATGAAATGCTGATTGAGTAATCAACAGAGCAGCCACTTGGTCAGACAGACAGGCAGGCAGGCAGGCACAATTCTATTAACCCAATGAGTCCAACCATAATTATGGCGCATTTTGGACTTCTAACCCCTTTTAAACATTGTGTTTGAGCTAAAAACTCCTTTACTGGTTGTACCATTGGATTTGTATATTTTTTCTGCATTCATAGATACCAACCATTAGTCTGTGAGCAATTTTGTGAGACAAGGGTCGGATCCCAAAGAGCCCAAGGCCGGTCTTTTATGCAAAAACGTCTGTAGAGTCCGAATGATTTGAGCTACATACTACTAAAAGCCATCTATGAAAAAGCTGACAACTCTCAAGAACATGCACAGATTTTGCCCTTACCACCTTCAAGAGTTGTTAGAAGATAAGGGGTTCTTCTACATAGAAGATCATAGGAAATCCCAGGACATAGTGTGTATAGTACTGTAATAAGCTCACATAGTTGCTATCACAGTATCCAAACTCCACACAGTTGTCACTGACTAGTTGAATATTCATTTCCCAGTGAGCAAACAATTTCTGTACTTACAGTATTCACATAACTTAATTTTTATCAGGTTTTTGCTTTGGCTGATCTTATTTTTTGATTGACATTTGTCAATAAAACTCTTGACTGCAACTGTTTATGTCAAATTGTTTTGTGTTCTACTTGTAGCATTGGTTGTCCTGAAAATAAAATGGTAAAACACTTAATTGTGAGGCTAAATATAAGGGCTGGACATGCAGAAAAGTGAAAGTCAGATATATGAAAAGCCGCCTTTTGCTGGAATCTCGAGACTTCTCTTTTTCCGTCTCTATTCCTCCACTTCTCCCCCCTCTCTTATTTCTTCATCCCCCACCCCAGGAAGAATAGCTGCTGCTTCGGCACAAGCTAATGGGGATCTGAATAAACCAATAAACCCCCTTAATGATGACAGGTTAACTCTATCAGTCAGAGAAGAGAGGAGGAAATAGAGAAGAATAAATTCAACAAGAGAGAGGCAGGGGATGGGAATGATACAATAACAAACGAGAAAGAGGGGAACTATTAATAAACTATTTAGTAGAGCGAGAAAAGATAGACCCATACTAGAATCTAGAAAAAAGACGACATAGCCATCAGGTTTGGGGTCAATTCCATTTAAATACTAGTCAATTCAGGAAGTACACTAAAATTCTAATTCCAAATCTCTTCAATGCTGAGTAAAATGTGGATTGGGAATTTGAATTTGGTTTACTTTCTGAATTGACTGGAATTTAAATAGAATTGATCCCAACCCTGATTGGAAGAGAGGGAGAGCAGAGAGGAGAACGAGCAAGATAACAATAAAGAGAGAGAGAAAGAGAGAGAGAAAGAGAGAGAAAAAGAGAGAGAGAAAGAGAGAGAGAAAGAGAGAGAGAAAGAGAGAGAGATGCATGGTGAGAGAGCGAGGAGAGGAGTGGGGGTAAGGGCTGGCAGAGTAGAGCAGAGTGTTGTAGGTTCAGCGGTGTAGTTGACGATGCACTGGGAGAACAGCTGCGCTGCAGGGCTTTCAGGCTCCATCACTACTGCTCTCCCCTTCAAGCAGCTCCCTCCCTCCGGCCAAAACACACACATACACTTAGACACACACATATAAATACACACACAACACGTTCATGCACAGACTCACAAACATGCAAAAACACTGATCATCACATCAGTGCACATAGACATACTGTAATAACAAGTAATACAGCAACTGGGCTGTAATATTCATGTATAAGACAAACACCTCATATATGAATACATTTAGTCACTCTATGCTAATTGCATACACACAGTCTATTACTTGCACGCATACACACACACACACACACACACACACACACACACACCCACACACACCTGTGAATGGGGTTAAATAGAAACAGGATCCCAAAGAAAGAGATTTAAAAAGAGCTGCAGAGATAGAGGGAGGGAGGGGAGGAGGGGAGGGAGGGGAGGAGGGGAGGAGGGGGAGGCTGAGAGACAGGGGGAGGGAGACAGAGTGCGTGAAGAGAGAGGTTTTCACAGAAGTGCTGTTTCCTGTGGATCACTTACAGTGGGGGAAAAAAAGTATTTAGTCAGCCACCAATTGTGCAAGTTCTCCCACTTAAAAAGATGAGAGAGGCCTGTAATTTTCATCAACTATGACAGACAAAATGAGATTTTTTTCTCCAGAAAATCACATTGTAGGATTTTTAATGAATTTATTTGCAAAATATGG
>NW_025535560.1:0-92233 GCF_020615455.1 Coregonus clupeaformis
AGCGTCATACACATTAAGACTTTGGCTGCAATCACTGCCAACGGTGCTTAAACAAAGTACTGAGTAAAGGGTCTGAATAGTTATGTAAATATGATTGTTCAGTTGTTGTTGTTTTTGCTTTGTCATTATGGGGTATTGTGTGTAGATTGATGAGGGGAAAAAACAATTGAATCAATTTTACAATAAGGCTGTAACGTAACAAAATGTCGAAAAAGTCAAGGGGTCTGAATACTTTCCGAATGCACTGAATATAGACAGGTGTGTGCCTTTCCAAATCATGTCCAACAAACTTAGTTAGATAGAACCTGCTCTTACCGTGAGAAACAGATTTCCCAATCTTCTTCTCCTCTTCTTCATCTTTAATGTTGACATTCAGCTCCAGTGTTTGACTGCAGTCTTCCAGCTTCACTGATGCCATCTCTGGATCCTGCAGTAAACTGGGCTCCACTGTCACAATCAGGACCCAGTGACTGTAGGTTTGGACTCAGTGTGGAAGGAGAGAGGCAGGCTGGGTGTTGTCCTCACTGTTGATGTTACCGGCCTCAGACTTACCTGAATCGGCCAGCAGTAATAAAGAGAAACAGATACAAAAAGTTATTGTCTTGACAGTTCTGGCACTTTCTTTATACTCTAAAATTTTTTTCACATTTTTCTTGTTCAATTATCTAATTCAGTGCTTGACTTGGACTGAAATAGGTGCTAATACTCATTTTGGGTGCCGGTACTGTTTATATTAAGGTGCAGGAGCTCCACAATACTGTTGAGCTAATACCTAACCTATAGTAGATAAATGCATAAATGAATCAAAATCCATTTAGTACAAGGTTACAGTTTGTTTTAGACAGCACTATGTGCTAATTTCCTGAATAACCTTGTCTTCACTGTATTACTTCAATCAAAAAACAATTGTATTTCCTGTTCACACCATAGCAACATTTATTGATAAAGACAGAAACAACAGAATGTGTCTGAATATTAGTACACACGTAGAAAACTGATAATCATTACATTCAGCTTCAAAACAGTAGTGCAACCGTGAAATTGTCTCTGATGCACCCGCACTGTCCTCACTGAAGTCCGTTGACGCTGACCGAGAGTAGCCGCCATTTTACCAGCATGGGAATTTTACACTAAACCAATAATATGCAAAACGAACTCAAAAATCTCAAATAAATTGATTATTTAAGTTAGTGTTGACAGTTCTGGCACTTTCTTTATTCTCTAAAAATATTTTCACTTTTTTCTTGTTCAATTATCTAATTCAGTGCTTGTCTTGGACTGAAATCGGTGCTTGTTATGATGAGTTTCTCGGGTGTTCAAAGAATCAAGGATGCAAGGCTATACTGAGACACTTTGTAGAAAGTTAATACAATTATTTAATGATCGGTACCGGGTTCATGACAGCAATGACCAGAGCTTTGCCCTTGATGCTACGAACTAACTAACAAAGAAGACACTCTACCTTATATAGCCTTTATTACCCTTCTGCTGGCATACATCTGGCAAGTCTCCATGGGCACTCCCTGTCTTTGATGTTCATCACTTTTTTACCCCAAGTCAGTATCCTGCCCATCACTCATGCTATTCTAAACATCTCTAATCTACCTTGACATAAGGAATGTAGACTTTATGGCCCCAAACCACTCATCTCTTAACTCTTTCCCTGTCCTCACAATCCTATGCCATGACATCATTACAGTGCTAATACTCATTTTGGGTGCCGGTACTGTTTATATAAAGGTGCAGGAGCTCCACAATACTTTTGAGCTAATACCTAACCTATTGTAGATAAATGCATAAATGACTCAAAAACCATTTAGTACAAGGTTACAGTTTGTTTTAGACAGCACTGTGTGCTAATTTCCTTAATAACCTTGTCTTCACTGTATTACTTCAATCAAAAACCAATTGTATTTCCTGTTCACACCATAGCAACATTTATTGATAAAGACAGAAACAACAGAATGTGTCTGAATATTAGTACACATGTAGAAAACTGATAATCATTACATTCTGCTTCAAAACAGTAGTGCGACCGTGAAATTGTCTCTATCTGATGCACCCGCACTGTCCTCACTGAAGTCCGTTGACGCTGACCGAGAGGACGCCGCCATTTTACCAGCTTGGGAATTTTACACAAAACCAATAATATGCAAAACGAACTCAGAAATCTCAAATCAATTGATTATTTATTAAACTAACATGAGAAAATAATGTACATTCACTCAGACAAACCCAACATCTCTAGCTATGTGACTTGTAAAATAGTTTTTATCACGTTCTTTCACTCACTCGGTTTGACACAAAAATAACACATCAAACCTTTACCAAACGTGATAATACCTTAACGGATTTGTTACCTAGCATGGTATGTTCTTTCGACATTAGAACGTTTAAACGTGCTTTTACATACCTCTAGTAATAAATAGAAACGGACACAAAGGTTATCTTCTTGACTGCACAGTTCAGACGCTTTCTTTATTGTGAAGAATGGTGCGCGTCTGCCCGGAACTTCCTGTTCCCCCACTACTAACGGTCCTACTAACATTTCATTAAATTACCAAAAAAAAGTGTAAACTGTAGCAATTTATTTCCCTTTATAGTTTATTAGCCTAAGCATGACCTTCATCCACATAATTTCTCTAGGATTGGAACCGGTTCAGGGAAATAACCGGAAAAAGTGTTCTATACTTTTTAGTTACAGCACAGTTATTTTAAAAGCATGGAATCCAGGTAATAACCTTATTTTACTTTCCAGGTATTTTTCTCCAGTCCCACAAAAATCGCAACAAAGCTCACTCTAGAAACGTATTCCAGTTTCTGCCTGCCAGCTGGAATGGAAATCTTTGCCAGTGGGTGTGCGTGTGGAAACTACCTGCTCCTCCCCTCCGAAGCATAGGTTACTGTATCCTACTGACAACGTTACAAGCATGATTCAGAAATTAGGGAGATATGTTTAGGTTGTTAGCTAGCTAGCTAACATTAGCTATTTTCCAACGTTAAACCAACTCTGTAGTTCCGATAAGCCGAGAGAGAAGCAGACGGTCTGACAGATAAGCAGACAGAGAAGCAGACGGCCTGACAGATAAGCCGACAGAGAAGCAGACAGAGAAGCAGACGGCCTGACAGAGAAGCAGACAGAGAAGCAGACAGAGAAGCAGACACTCCATGTAGGAGACTTTATGTAAAACGCATAGGGTGACAGAAAGACAAGTCACACAGCATGATGTTAAAGTAGAAGCAGCCCATTCACTCAGACATAATAACCCCCTACCAATCATAAGAATACAATACAATGTTTCACACACAAGTTATATGTGCCTATATGTTACAACATGTTGCTTCTCTTGTATTGTCAACATCAATTCCAAATTGTTTGGCTGTCAGTAGATACATGGTTATCAATACTACTAATATATATGAAGGGTGGATATTTTGATCGAGGTATTTCACATGGCCTTGATCCATGTCCTGCCTGGTACTCATGGCTTGTATTGTCACGCTACTTGCAGCAAAACTGTTGAGTCTTTATTATTTTGCAGATCTTCAAGCAGTGGAGATGAGGATAATGGTGAAACTGGAGATGATCCGTACAGAGTTCAGGACTGCTCTGAACCAAGTTATGGAGGCCATAGAGGATAATGGTGAAACTGGAGATGATCCGTACAGAGTTCAGGACTGCTCTGAACCAAGTTATGGAGGCCATAGAGGATAATTGTGGAACTGGAGATGATCCGTACAGAGTTCAGGACTGCTCTGAACCAAGTTATGGAGCCCATAGAGGATAATGGTGGAACTGGAGATGATCCGTACAGAGTTCAGGACTGCTCTGAACCAAGTTATGGAGGCCATAGAGGATAATGGCCTTTTTACTTTACTTTAATCCAGTCTGTTAATAATGACCAGTTTGTGTTATTTTGACTTCCAGGAGCGGGTCGAGGAAGAGACTGTGGATGAGGATGGAGCAGCACCACCTGAATAAACCTAACATAGTTATTCACTTTTAGCTTTAAGCAGTTTTACAGTTCTTGATTGGAGTGCAGTGTTCATGTTTTTACTGACTTGTTATTTTGTGAGCTTATTGCTGTGATTTTGTTTATGAATTTATTGTGATACAGTTTATGTATAAAAAAAACTTATTTTCAGGCATTTTGCATATTTTGTCAGTGGACACCTACCGACAGGATACTGTGTATATGTTCAGGGTAGATTAAATGACGTGTCTTAAGGGTCCTCCCGAGTGGCGCAGTGGTCTAAGACACTGCATCGCAGCTGCGTTGCTACACATGCTGGTTCGATACCTGTCTGAGTACTGTGCACCTCTCATAGTCTGTTCTGGACTTGGGGACTGTGAAGAGACCTCTGGTGGCATGTCTTGTAAGGTATGCATGGGTGACCGAGCTGTGCGCCAGTAGCTCAAACAGACAGCTCGGTGCCCCAACATGTCAACACCTCCACTTTGAGCCATGAGAGATGCATATTATTAATATTAGCTCTCTGTTTACATCCAAGGGCCAGCCGTGCTGCCCTGTTCTGAGCCAATTGCAATTTTCTTAAGTCCTTTTTTGTGTCACCTGACCACACGACTGTACAGTAGTCCAGGTGTGACAAAACTAGGGCCTGTAGGACCTGCCTTGTTGATAGTGCTGTTAAGAAGGTAGAGCAGCGCTTTATTATGGACATACGTCTCCCCATCTTAGCTTCTGTTGTATCAATATGCTTTGACCATGACAGTTTACAATCCAGGGTAAATGTAAATGTATAGTGTTGAGTCATCCGCATACATAGACACTTGTATTAGATCTGTTTTCGTAAGCTCAACCAAGTTAACCCAGATGGGATGCTTTATTTTGGAGGCAAGTGCTAGCAACAACATTGACTGGAGATATATTTTGAACAGTGCACATTAATGTTTAAGTAAATTATTTTATATTTTACCAGGTAAGTTGACTGAGAACACATTCTCATTTACAGCAACAACCTGGGAAATAGTTACAGCGGAGAGGATGGGGGATGAATGAGCCGATTGGAAGCTAGGGATGATTAGGTGGCCATGATGGTATAAGGGCCAGATTGGGAATTCAGCCAGGACACTGGGGTTAACACCCCTACTCTTACGATAAGTGGCATGGGATCTTTAGTGACCGCAGACAGTCAGGGCACCCATTTAACGTCCCATCTGAAAGACGGCACACAGGGCAATGTCCCCAATCACTGCCCTGGGGCATTGGGGTGTTCTTTTTTTTGACCAGAGGAAAGAGTGCTTCCTGCTGGCCCTTCAACACCACTTCCAGCAGCAGCTGGTCTCCCATCCAGGGACCGACCAGGACCAACCCTACTTAGCTTCAGAGGCTAGCTAGCAGTGTGATGAAGGGGAGTATATTGCTGGCAAATATTAATTAGAGCCCATTGAGCATAGGCTATAATATCTCAGACACCCAGAGCACCCACAAGGGATCCCAACCTTTGTCACAGTTGTTAATAAATCGGAATCACAGACCACAATTACTACCAGGTACATGTTATTACATTGTAACTATGTGTCGTTACAGTTAACTACAATACTTGTTTACAGTGTAGTTACACATGTAATTACACTGTAATAAGGACCCCATAAAAGGAAGTGTTACCGGCATCTCTTCTTTATGTATACGTTGATGTGCTTTAAGAAACCCTAGAGCACCCCTGTGGAAATCAAATTAGCATCATAATAACAATCCCCATCAAAATCTGTCTGTTTAAGCTAGAGATGTATTTTTTGCATGGGCTGCGTCTCAATCCACCACATCCTCTGAGGTCGGCCTTCCTCATCTGCGGTGGAAGAACTACAGTGTTGTTTGTCAGACCAGGAGACTTCTGTCTGTAGCGTCCGAGAAGTTTGGCCTACACATCTAAAGGTGAGACTCACCAACAAGTTCATGTCTGTTGTTTCGCTCTAGGACTCTAAGTGTCTGAAGGTAGCAGGTACCAGTTTAAAACATTTGTGGAAGTATATATTGAAGTACTTTAGTGCAAAAAAAGGTGTTAAATACAGGTAAAAAAAAGTATATATATATATATATATATATATGTGTGTTTTACTTATCTTTCTTAATCTCTGAAATACAGGACAGAAACTTCAAAACCAACGTCCCTTTGAAAATGATTAACAATATCATCCCCCACTCACTATCACAAGGGTTAGCAAATGTCACGGTCAATTCCATTTCAATTACAGTCAATTCACAAAGTAACCCAAATTCCAATTCCACATTTTCCTCATTCATTTACAGATGGATAACTTCTGCCATGAAGGGATGCACCTGATTGGCAATGATGTAGAGATATCCTGTGGCATTCAAAAGTTGCTGCACTTTTATCAAGAGAACCAATATGTGCCATGAAAACACACCATCACCACCAGCCTGAAACACTGACACACAGCATAGATGCACGTACTCATGTTTTTCTCCATATCCTAGTCCTCCCATCAGCATGAAACAGCAGGAACCAGGATTCATCAGACCAGGCAATGTTTTTCAAATTCTCCAGTGTCCAGTGTTTACATTCCTTAGCCCACTGCAACTGCAGTTTCTTGTTTTCTGATGAAAGCTAATGGGTATCTATAATAAATACACCACAACTACATCATTAAGGATCATAGCTTTCACCTGGGTTCACCTGGTCAGTCGATGTCATGGAAATAGCAGGTGTCCTTAATGTTGTGTCCACTCAGTGTATGTTGTATCAAACCAGCTCATTCCAACAGAAAACTGCAGAGGGAAGCAGTACCACCCAGTCAACCATCAGACCCCATTGTGAGACGCCTCAAAGAGGATATTCAACCCTAAGGGCAAATCCAAGGTAATCTCAATATCATTACAGTAGAAGCTAACAAAACACACCAAAACTGACAAGGTGAACACTGATCAGTAAAGTAAAGAGATGCTAACATTCTATAACGCTCCCTTTCCTCTGCACAGTTCTCTCTCAGTGATAAAAAAATAGGATTACAATAGTGTTCTATGCTTTCTTCATTTGATCCAATTCAACATTGCCAATTATTTTATGATATGAGAATTAAGTGAAGTGAATAATCTTAGCTGGTCTGAGAGAACTGATGACGATCTTCTCCTTTATGTATACATTGGGGTCTTTTTAAATAGCCCAATCTATAGAATCTCTTCTCACAGTCAGTGCAGTGATGAGGCTTCTCTCCAGTGTGTATCCGTTGGTGTATTTTTTTTACATTGCCCAATCAGGAGAAACTCTTGCCACATTAAGATCAGTGGTAAGGCTTCTCTCCTTTATGTTTACCTTGGTGTCTTTTTAAGGTGCCCATTTGAGAGGAACTCTTTCCACAGTCTGAGCAGGAGTAAGGCTTCTCTCCTGTGTGTGCTCTCTGGTGAACTTTTAGCTCAGTTGATGTTGTGAAGCATTTTACGCAATTAGAGCAGGAGTAAGGCTTCTCTCCTGTATGTATACGTTAATGTGTTTTTAAGTGGCCCAGTCGAGAGAAACTCTTCCCACAGTCGGAGCAGGAATAAGGCTTCTCTCCTGTGTGTTCTCTGATGAACTATTAGCTCATTTGATGTTCTGAAGCATTTTACACAGTCAGAGCAGTAGTAAGGCTTCTCTTCTGTGTGTGTTCTCTGATGAACTTTTAGCCAAGTTCATGTTGTGAAGCATTTTACACAATCAGAGCAGGAGTAAGGCTTCTCTCCTGTGTGTGTTCTCTGATTAACTTTTAGCTCAGTTGATGTTGTGAAGCATTTTACACACTCAGATCAGGAGTAAGGCTTCTCTCTTGTATGTTTACCTCTCAGTTCATGTGTTTTTAAGTGGCCTAGTCGAGAGAAACTCTTTCCACAGTCAGAGCAGGAGTAAGACTTCTCTCCTGTGTGTGTTCTCTGATGACCTTTTAGCTCAGTTGTTGTTTTAAAACAATATCCACAGTCAGAGCAGGAGTAAGACTTCTATCATATGTGCACTCTCTGATGAACTGTCAGAGCCTTTGATGTTGTGAAATTCTTCCCACAGTCAGTACAGGAATACAGATTCTCTCCTGTGTGTATTTTTAGGTGTATTTTTAACTTTGATAGAATTGAAAAACTCTCCTCACAATGTGGGCAATGGTGAGACCTCTTAGCTCTGTGATCTTCCTGCTGTTGCTCTCTGGATGTAGAGAATGTCTCAACATGGTCTCCTGTGTGAACAACATCAGAAGAACCAGTCAGTTGGTGTGATATACATGTCAATCAACTGTATTTATGTATTTTATGTCTTTTTACATCAGAAGTTGTCACAAAGTGCTTTATAGAAACCCAGCCTAAAACCCCAAGAGCAAGCAATGCAGATGTAGAAGCCATATCATCCTCCACTCACTATAACAAGGGTTAGTGTCATCCTCCACTCACTATCACAAGGGTTAGTAACTACACAGACTCATTTAATAGAACTTTAAAATACTGGCAGTTTGTCTACTTCACTTCTTTAGTCTACACTCTGATCACTCCAGATAGCCCAGTGAATAAAACAAATGCTGACAATACTGGTGTCAAACCATGTAAGTGTCAGTAGCATTAAATAATATATACCTTCTCTTTGCAAACTTAGTTAGATAGAACCTGCTCTAACCATGAGAAACAGATTTCCCAATCTTTTCCCCCTCTTCTTCATCTTCTTCAAATACTGTATATTTGCCGCTGCTTGACTAATGAAATATTGCTCGACCAACAGCCTATTTATTGACCAAACAATTGACCAGTTGACTAAATGGGGTCAGCCCTGAAAGCTATTCAACAGTCGAAGGCAAAAAGGAGTGAAAATTATGAGCCATATCATCCTCCACTCACTATCACAAGGGTTAGTAACTACACAGACTCATTTCATACAACTTTAAAACACTGGCAGTTTGTCCATTTCCATCCTTTAGTCTACTCTCTGATCACTCCAGATAGCCCTGTGAATAAAACAAATGCTGAAAATACTGGTGTCAAACCATGCAAGTCTCAGTAGCATGAAATAACCCAGTCATAGCCCAGTTGTTCAGGGATGTGTGATGTCAGAATTACAGAATTCAACCTAGCAATAGACTGGGTGATAACTTACGGAGGTCTAACTTATGAAGATAACTTATAGTTAGATAGGACCTGCTCTTACCATGAGTAACAGATTTCCCAATCTTCTCCTCCTCTTCTTCATCTTTAATGTTGACATTCAGCTCCAGTTTTTGACTGCAGTCTTCCAGCTTCACTGATGCCATCTCTAGATCCTGCGGTGAAAACTGTGTCACAATCAGTGTGGAGGGAGGCAGGCTGGATTTGTCCTTGTCAATCTGGTAACTCTGAATAGGATCCCAGTCCTAAATAGAAGTCTGAGATCAACTTCCTGGTCCTCCCCTGTGCATGCCACACCCCCTCCCATTGTACTGTATGCATGAACACATTTTGAACAATGGCTGCCTAAAATGCTGTGGTGCTTACAAACACAATAGGAAATGTTGTGGTAGACGTGGGCCATCACAGGTGAGTTCACAGCTCTTTTACTCTGAGCATTCATATCAATGACTCACCCTCAGATGGACCATCAATACCAGAGCTCTACAAGACTATTTACGGTAACGCTTCCTTTTATGGGGTCCTTATTACAGTGTAATTACATGTAACTACACCGTAACAAGACTATTTACATAATCAACTGGATATTTGAACAGTCTGACCCTCAATATAGTCCTGTGCATATATTGAACTCTAACAATGGGGGATGGAAAGGGTCTGTTGAAATGAATACTATAGTGGTGTGAGAAAGGTAACACAATCTTCTTCTCTGGTTCCATTCCCCAATAGTAAGTGGGTCATTGTTGATTTGTTGTGGTAATGCTGTCCCTGGACTTTGGTACCGTATAAAACACTTTAAAATGACACCACTTTTTCCCCCATTTTATTTCACTGTTATTTAATAAGAAACATATGTAAGTCCTTTATACTGCAAAACATATATTTGTATGCATTGTAGCTAATAATGGTGGCCAGCAAATTGGCTTGTCCCAATGGTGATGTGTAAAGGTGTAGTGACATGTTTTGACTAGATAATAGACATGTAAATTATTTTGAATGCCATGAATGAAACAAAACCATTGTATTTTCTGTATAGATAAACCAAAAAACAAAGGTTGACCAGCACAAATTCATGTAGAATGTTTATTTTTCATTACCAGATCAATTACGCTCATTACAGTTATCCAAATATATTTATCAATGACAAAAAGAATTAATCTAGTTTTAAAAGACAATTTAATAAACACATGTAGTCGTTTCATAGCCTGTGTATCATTAAACAAAAGTTATGTAGTAAAAACTAATCCACCCAAATAGGGGTGTAACGATCCATCTACTACATCGATGTATCGATTTATATTCCTATGATCCAACTACATCGATCTGTGCTCGGCGAGTTGGCCTTTTGGACAACATATATCGATCTAACATCGTTTTAAAATGTAATAAATCGATTGTATCGATACTAGGAAATAACCCATTGGATTTAAGCACGTCAGACTTTATATGCAGGGGTGCACATAACTGGTACGCAGGTACGCAAGCGCGACAAAAATCAGGAATGCGTAATGCCACTTGTGTTACTACGCGCCTTTGCGCACTTGACCGATCTTCTCATCTAACCTTACACATGACATGTTGCTTGTCAACTACTGTCAGGGATGTCCAAAAAGCAACAGACATTAAGCAGCTTCTTTGGCGTTTCGCCACCTACAAAGAAACGCCAACTGGAGCCAGAGCCGAAGAAAATACTTTTTTCGGAAAAGTGGCTCCAAGATGTGCAGTGGCTTGAAGCTAACGATGAGCGCACTGAAATGTGGTGCAAGATTTGCCACTCAAATCCACATCTAGCAGACAAAACAGGTGCATTTTATAAAGGCTCAAAGAATTTCAACCATCCTTTATTTGACAAACATGAAAAGAGCAAGGAGCACACGAATGTAGCGCAAGCCATTGCTAAACAAGCTAGCCGAGAATAAATGTCCAGTCGCCCACTTGCCAGATGGCGAGACAAGCTGAATGAAGAACAGCGGCAAGCTCTGTTTAATATTTTTCTCCTCGCCTTCCATAAAGCTAAACACGCACGTCCCATGTCTTCCTATTCTGAGGATGTTCCTTTACTGAAGCGGCTAGGAATAAATGTCGGAGGTGCATATCATTCACGTGAAGAGGGCACACGGATCATGCAGAGCATCGCTCACACCATCAGCGGGGAGTTACGAGCCAAGTTGCAGTCTGCTGAATTTTGGGGGCTGCTTTTTGATGGATCTGAGGACATCACAAAAACTGAGCAGGAAATCGTTTACAGTGTGTCTGTGTCCAGCAACGGAGAGTTTACTTCGGACTTTATTGGACTGATTGAATTGGGTGCTGACCGAACCGCACAGGCCATAACAGACGGACTTGTGAGACTTTTCCAGGACACAGGCTTGGATGACTGGACGACAAAGTTGGTCGCTGTGTGCACAGACGGGGCTGCTGTCAACGTAGGTATCTACAACGGCGTTGTGCCAAAACTCCGGCAACTTGCTGCGGTTGGAGACTCCCTTGTGCACATTCTGTGCACCGCACACACACTGGAGAATTGCGCTAAATCAGCTGATCGCAACGTTCCTTACTGTGAGACATTTCATCGCTCTGTGGTCAAGCTGCTGCAGTTTTATTTACAAAAAGGTGGAGCAAAAAAAACTGCTGCACTGAATAAGCTATGTGAAGAAAATGGGATCTCCTTTGTGAAACTGGGTAAGTTTCATAATATCAGATGGTCTGCATGGAGGCATGAAACACTGTTAAAAATATCAAGACTATTGCCAGCCATTAAAATGCAACTGGTTACGAGTGATAACAGTGACTTGCAGCATATCTGCACAGAGCGTTTTCAGTGCTTTCTGTCAAACATGCTTGACATTTGCAACATTTTGAACACCACATCCATTAGGTTTCAGAAGGAAAAGCTGACCATTGGAGAATGTAAGGATGAACTCATGGTGGCCATTGGACAGTTCACACTTCTGCTTGATGGTGAAAGCCATAGGGCACACACTGTTTCCAATGCTGATGCTGACAGAGACAATACTCAGGGGGTTAATTGAAGAGTTTGAAATCAGATATGACTCCCTCAAGTCATGTGATCATTTCTTAGTATTTGATCCTTCAACATGGCCTCAGGAAATGCAAGACCTCCACAGTTTTGGAAACACAACAGTTTGCAGCATTCTCAAGAAATATGAGGCCACCTTGCAACTTGACAAAGATACCACTGTGACAGAATGGATGCGCTTAAAGCAGGCAGGAAAACGCCTGGGAGCCTCTTCTGTGTATGACTTGGTCCAAATAGTAAATACAAGTAACCCAGATGCTTACTCCAACATCAACAAGGTGGTTAAGCTGTCTCTTACACTGCCTTTAAGCAGTGCAGCTTGTGAGAGGGGATTCTCACATCTCAACATAATAAAAACCAAGTACAGATCTCGTCTGTCACATGCTCGTCTCTCAGCCCTGATGCACATTCACCTGTCAAAGCAGACCACAGAGACATTTGACCCAAAGCCTGCTGTTGACCTGTGGATGGAGACAGCTAATCGGAGGCTCAACCAAGGACAGAGAGGTGCATCTGCAGCATCTTCATCATCTACCATGCAGGAAGCTGAAGCAGAGGACAGTGGTGGTGGCACTGAGGAGGACAGTGGTGGCGGCACTGAGGAGGACAGTGATGGCAGCACTGAGGAGGACAGTGGTGGCGGCACTGAGGAGGACAGTGAGGAAGACTGCACTTATTAAGACCACGCTACATATGTGGTGAGTACCAAACACCATCTGCTGGTACTCACCTGAGTAACTCACAGAAAAAGTTATGTGCACCCCTGTTTATATGGATGTTTTTTCTTAGCACTTTTAATGATAAAGGCTTTAAACATTACTCGATTCAGTCTGCCTATCCGTGACGTCATCGCGCCAGCAGCAGCGCAAAGGCGCCAAGACAACAAAACATAGCATGGCGGACGACAGAGGAGAAGCCGACGAGCGAGAAATTATCAAGCCACCATTGCGGTCCTTACAAGAAACAGGAATCTAGGAAACTTCACCTGCACTGTCCAGTATCCAGGTATTTATTTCAGTCACACTGGTTGAATTTTTGGCTAAAAGGTTACTGAATCGATTTCAAGTCACTGAATCGTTTCGGATCGTATCGTTCTAAATGAACCAATATCGTCCTTGAATCGTATCGACAACCACGAATCGTGATACAAATCGAATCGTTGTTAAAACGAATCGTTACACCCCTACACCCAAAGTAATGGTGAAAACTGATCATCACACCATCTCTATCTGATACATGTGTCTACGAGCTCATTCCCACAGAATACTGCAGAGGGACAACTTGGTGTCAGAGAAAAACTTACTATATGTTATAAAAAAACATACCACTCAATTTAGTATGATACAGTATGTTATGTTACATTACATTGGCCTATGAGTGTAATACGATTTCTAGGATATATAGTATGTTACGAATTACAATTCGTTCAATATGTTACGAATTTGCGATAGGTATGATATTTTACAAATTCCAATTTGTTGTTTTTAACATTAATTTACATGCTAAGTAGTATCATGTTAAGCTAACATGCAAAGTACACTACATATACAAAAGTATGTGGACACCACTTTAAAATAGTGGATTCGGCTATTTCAGCCACACACGTTGCTGACAGGTGTATAAAATGGAGCACACAGCCATGCACTCTCCATAGACAAACACTGGCAGTAGAATGGCCTTACTGAAGAGCTCAGTGACTTTCAATGTGGCATCGTCATAGGATGCCACTTCTCCAACAAGTCAGTTGGTCCAATTTCCGACCAACCCCCCTCCTTTTGTTTTTGCCTGATAGGGACATTTCTAAATGTTTCAACTCCATGTTCATCATTTCCAGCACCACCCCAACATCAACATATGTGAAAATAGCGCATTTCTATGTTTTGTACTAAAAAAATATGGAGAAAATATAATTTCCAGTGACATTCTATATTCCCATCAGCATGAAACAGCAGGAAACGGGATTCATCAGACCAGGCTGTTTTTCTATTTTTCCAGTGTCTAGTGTTTTCATTCCATAGCCCACTGCAACTGCAGTTTCTTGTTTTCTGCTGAAAGCTAATGGGGATCCATAATAAATACACCACAACTACATCATTAAGGATCATAGCTTTCACCTGGGTTCACCTGGTCAGTCTATGTCATGGAAAGAGCAGGTGTCCTTAATGTTTTGTCCACTCAGTGTATGTTGTGTCTACTAGCTCATTCCCACAGAAAACTGCAGAGGGAAGCAGTACCACCCAGTCAACCATCAGACTCCATTGTGAGACGCCTCAAAGAGGATATTCAACCCTAAGGGCAAATCCAAACCCTAGTCCTCCCATCCAAGGTCATCTCAATATCTTTACAGTAGAAGCTATCTAAGCACAGCAAAACTGACAAGGTGCACACTGATCAGTAAGGTAAAGAGATGCTAACATTCTAGAACGCTTCCTTTCCTCTGCACAGTTCTCTCACAGTGAGAAAAATAGGATTACAAGTGTTCTACGCCTTCTTCATTTGATCCAATTAACGGTTACCACTTTTTTTATGAGATGAGAATTAAGTGGCGTGACTAATCTTAGCTGGTCTGAGAACTGATGAAGCTTCTCTCCTTTATGCATACTTTGGTGTCTTTTTAAATGGCCCAATCTGTAGAATCTCGTCTCACAGTCAGTGCAGTGATAAGTCTTCTCTCCAGTGTGTAACCGTTGGTGTGTTTTTACGTTGCCCAATCAGGAGAATCTCTTGCCACATTAAGATCAGAAGTAAGGCTTCTCTCCTGTGTGTGTTCTCTGATGACCTTGCAGCTCAGCTGTTGTTTTTAGATCAGTGGTAAGGCTTCTCTCCTTTATGTATAAGTTGGTGTCTTTTTAACTGGCCCATTTTAGAGAAACTCTTTCCACAGTCAGAGCAGGAGTAAGGCTTCTCTCCTTTGTGTATACGTTCATGTTGTTTTAATGTGCCCAGTTGAGAGAAACTCGCCCCACAGTCAGAGCAGAAGTAAGGCTTCTCTCCTGTGTGTGTTCTGCAATGAACTTTTAGGTCAGTTGATGTTGTGAAGCATTTTCCACAGTCAGAACAGGAGTAAGGCTTCTCTCCTGTGTGTGTTCTCTGATGACCTTGCAGCTCAGCTGTTGTTTTTAGATCAGTGGTAAGGCTTCTCTCCTTTATGTATAAGTTGGTGTCTTTTTAACTGGCCCATTTTAGAGAAACTCTTTCCACAGTCAGAGCAGGAGTAAGGCTTCTCTCCTGTGTGCGCACGTTCATGTATTTTTAAGTGGCCCAGTTGAGAGAAACTCGCCCCACAGTCAGAGCAGAAGTAAGGCTTCTCTCCTGTGTGTGTTCTCTGATGACGTTTTAGCTCAGCTGATATTTTAAAACATTTTCCACAGTCAGAGCAGGAGTAAGGCTTGTCTCCTGTATGTATATGTTCATGTGTGTTTAAGGCATCCAATCGGGAGAAACTCTTCCCACAATCAGAGCAGGAGTAAGGCTTCTCTCCTGTGTGCACCCGTTCATGTATTTTTAAGTGGCCCAGTCGAGAGAAACTCGCCCCACAGTCAGAGCAGGAGTAAGGTTTTTCTCCCGTGTGCACTCTGTGATGAACGGTCAGAGCCTTTGATGTTGTGAAATTCTTCCCACAGTCAGTGCATGAATACAGATTCTCTCCTGAGTGTATTGTTAGGTGTACTTTTAGCTTTGATATAATTGAGAAACTCTCCTCACAATGTGGGCAGTGGTGAGACCTCTTAGCTCTGTGATCTTCCTGCTGTTGCTCTCTGGATGTAGAGAATGTCTCAACATGGTCTCCTGTGTGAACAACATCAGAAGAACCAGTCAGTTGGTGTGATATACATGTCAATCAAATGTATTTTATGAAGCTCTTTTTACATCAGCAGCTTTAAAGAAACCCAGTCTAAAACCCAAAAGAACAAGCAATGCAGATGTAGAAGCACAGTGGCCACGAAAAATTCCCAGAAAGCAGGAACCTTGGAAGAAACTTAAAGAGGAACCAGGCTCAAAGGGGTGACCAGTCCTCTTCTGGCTGTAGCAGGTGACATATGTATTCATATCAGTAGGCTGTACAATACAAATGGGGATTAAAACTATTCTAAAAGCAGGTAAGAGTTGAAAGCTAAAAAGGGTCAAAAGTCATGAAAATGATGAGCCATATCATCCTCCACTCACTATCACAAGGGTTAGTAACTACACAGACTCATTTCATAGAACTTTAAAACACTGGCAGTTTGTCTACTGTCAGAGGAATTCTATAGGAAGAGAGACTGCAGATTATTTCAAACAACAATTTCATAAGATTTGCAAAAATGAAGAAATCAACCAGTTGAAAGCTTAACAAATATAGTCGGTCTCTGCTTTTATAGAAAAAGTCCAACCTCTTGTCTATGTGGCAGTTTACCAGATATGTGGAAACAGCGGCGGAACATAGTGTAAAAGGCGATTGGTTTGTCTGTGCAGATGAAGACAGCCCGAGGTTGATAGTGTAAAAGGCCATTGGTTTGTCTGTGCAGATGAAGACAGCCCGAGGTTGATAGTGGAAAAGGCCATTGGTTTGTCTGTGCAGATGAAGACAGCCCGAGGTTGATAGCACGAGGGCTCAACCGTATAACTGCGTTGTCACAGTTCACACTAAATGTGCTCCTTCCTGCAAGGTTCCACACACCTGACTTCCTGCAGATAGTAAACCCACGATATGCCCCACATGCTGATGTCACACCTAAACGGATCTTAGCTATACGCCCAGTCTTATGACTAAGTCACACAAAGACAAGTTTATATCAGATTCGAAAAAACACTAGCATATAACAAGAGACTATTCTTTAAGCAGTAAAACATGACTAACTATGACATTTTCCACGACACTACTTCACTTCTTTAGTCTACTCTCTGATCACTCCAGATAGCCCAGTGAATAAAACGAATGCTGGCAATACTGGTGTCAAACCATGCAAGTCTCAGTAGCATGAAATAACATCTACCTTTTCATACAAACCGTTAAAAATGAAACAGTTCTACTGGAAATGTTCATGCAGTGGGAAGTTGGAACGAACAACACACTTAGTTAGATAGAACCTGCTCTTACCATGGTAAACAGATTTCCCAATCTTCTCCTCCTCTTCTTCATCTTTAATGTTGACATTCAGCTCCAGTGTTTGACTGCTGTCTTCCAGCTTCACTGATGCCATCTCTGGATCCTGCAGTGTAAACTGGGCTCCACTGTCACAATCAGGAACCAGTGACTGTAGGTTTAGACTCAGTGTGGAAGGAGAGAGGCAGGCTGGGTTTGTCCTCACTATTGATGTTACCGGCCTCAGATTTAATTATAGTTGTCCTGTAGTAACAATGAGAAACAGACACAAAAAGTTATTGTCTTGACAGTTCTGGCACTTTCTTTATTCTCTAAAAATATATTATATTTCTTCTTGTTAAATTATCTAATTCAGTGCATGACTTGGACTGAAATAGGTGCCGGTACTCATTTTGGGTGCCGGTACTGTTTATATTTAGGTGCAGGAGCTCCACAATACTGTTGAGCTAACATTCTATAAGAGGAATATGATCTCAAGCAGTAGAAATGTGAGGTGCCGGTACTCAGCTCTGGTGAGCTCCTGTCCAAGTCAAGCACTGATCTCATTTTAATAGATCAGGTAGCTAAGCATTGAAAACAAAACATTAATTCATTCAAATTAGACAAAGTACAAGCTTTAAATTAGGCTACACAACATACGTGCACTCAAATTCACATAAATGACTCAAAAACCATTTAGTACACGGTTATAGTTGTTTTAGGGTGCAGTAGGTAACATTTTCCTGAATAACCGTGTCTTCGTTGTATTATTTCAACCAAAAAACAATTGTATTTCCCGTTCACACCATAATAACATTTATAGATAAAGATAGCAACAACTGAATGTCTCTGAATATTAGTACACATGTAGAAAACCGATAATCGTTACATTCAGCTTCAAAACAGTGAAATTGTCTCTATCTGATGCACCCGCACTGTCCTCACTGAAGTCCGTTGACGCTGACCGAGAGTAGCCGCCATTTTACCAGCTTGGGAATTTTACACAAAAAAAATAATATGCTAAACGAACTCAGAAATCTCAAATAAATTGATTATTTATGAAACTAACATAAGAAAATGATGTACATTCACTCAGACAAACCCTAAGTCTCTAGCTATGTGACTTGTAAAATAGTTTTTATCACGTTCTTTCACTCACTCGGTTTGACACAAAAATAACACATCAAACCTTTACCAAACGTGATAATACCTTTACGGATGTGTTACCTAGCATGGTATGACATGTTCTTTCGACATTAGAAAGTTTAAACGTGCTATTACATACCTGTAGTAATAAATAGAAACGGACACAAAGGTTATCTTCTTGACTGCACAGTTCAGACGCTTTCTTTATTGTGAATAATGGGTCGCGTCAACCCGGAACTTCCTGTTCCCCAGTACCACCGTGCAACAGTCCGTGTATTCCGGGATCCTTGGGTTGGTCCTACCCCATTACATGAGAAGAGGGTAGCTGCTGCTGCATCCTCCCGGACACTTCTTCTTTGCATAGAGTTGATCAAGCTGTTGATTGTGGCCTGTGGAATGTTGTCCCATTCCTCTTCAGGGGCTGTGAGAAGTTGCTGTATATTTGCGGGAACTGGAACAAGCTGTTATACAAGTTGATCCAGACCATCCCAAACATGCTCAATGGGTGACGTCTGGTGAGTATGCAGGCCATGGAAGAACTGTGTAATGATGATCATGCTATTTAATCAGCTTCTTGATATGCCACAACTGTCAGGTGGATGGATTATCTTGGCAAAGGAGAAATGCTCACTAATAGGAATTTAAACAAATTTAGGCACAACATTTGCGAGAAATAAGCTTTTTGTATGTATGGAAAATTTCTGGGATCTTTATTTCAGCTCTTGAAACATGGGAACAACACTTTACATGTTGCTTTACATGTTGCGTTTATATTTTTGTTCAGTATAAAACACATTTTATACAAACTATCATTAACGAAATTTACATTAAACTAAATCAGCCTGCTTTTCTGTTCTAAGCAGGTCCATACACAGGCTCAGAAGGATCCTGTGAGGGCGGAACATTTTCTGGCAACAGTAGTCCTTGCGGGGCCTCTGCCGTGAAGTCTTGGAGACCCAAAAACTTCTCAGCTACAGATATAATGATGTCCAGCATCTTGGACTTCTTGTGCAGTACAATTAATAACTGTGGCTATAAACACTAAAAAAATCCACCTTCCAAAATAAGTGTATCCAGATCACTTGATTGACGTACAACCTTTGCAACTGGTTGCAGTGCATCCACCGCCATATCTTCTTCAGAACTGTGGCCTCTTGCTACTATAACTCTCTTCACCGCCTCCACATAGGAGATTTGCTGTACAGCCCTGATCCTTGACACCTCAACCTCTTTCACCCTAACAGGGCACTCTGGGAATTCAGGAATATGACCCCCACCACAGTTACAACATTTTACATGGTTATCAAAATGTCACGCCAGGGTAAGCCTACACGAAACACAGCCCTTATTATAAGTGTTTCTAAAATGAATTAAAATGAAAAATGAACGGTGCAAAAACGACTGGAACCATTTCCCTGTTACACCGCTAGTTTTTTGGGGTATTATGACACCTCCACTGTGGGGCTCGATATGGCTACCGCAGTAAGGGGGAGTGGGTGTGTCGAAAGGAAAGTTGTGGGCTTCTGGAAAGGACTGGGTGTGTCATAAGGAAATAGTGGGCGTCTGGAAAGGACTGGGTGTGTCATAAGAAAAGTAGTAGGTGTCTGGAAAGGAGTGGGTGTGTCATAAGAAAAGTAGTAGGCGTGTGGAAAGGAGTGGGTGTGTCTAAAGGAAAGTAGTGGGCGTGTGGAAAGGAGTGGGTGTGTCTAAAGGAAAGTAGTGGGCGTGTGGAAAGGAGTGGGTGTGTCTAAAGGAAAGTAGTAGGTGTCTGGAAAGGAGTGGGTGTGTCTAAAGGAAAGTAGTGGGCGTCTGGAAAGGAGTGGGTGTGTCTAAAGGAAAGTAGTGGGCGTGTGGAAAGGAGTGGGTGTGTCTAAAGGAAAGTAGTGGGCGTGTGGAAAGGAGTGGGTGTGTCTAAAGGAAAGTAGTGGGCGTGTGGAAAGGAGTGGGTGTGTCTAAAGGAAAGTAGTGGGCGTGTGGAAAGGAGTGGGTGTGTCTAAAGGAAAGTAGTGGGCGTCTGGAAAGGAGTGGGTGTGTCTAAAGGAAAGTAGTGGGCGTCTGGAAAGGAGTGGGTGTGTCTAAAGGAAAGTAGTGGGCGTCTGGAAAGGAGTGGGTGTGTCTAAAGCGCTATAGGTTAGATGGTTTTGATTGAGCTGTGTTTTTTCTCGTCCATTTCTTACCATGCAACTACTGTATTTTTTCTTATAATGTCATTGATTGGCTAAATGGAAGGCAGTACCCATACAACATGATGATTACATCACCAGTTAGGTACCTAGCCAGTAGCCACATTGCAACATGGTGGACTCCCAGCAAGGGACTAGCTAGCTAGCTAATTCAGCATGTTTTTGATGACATCATTTATGTAAAGATTTGCCAGTGGATATATGTATTGGTAGACTCATTAATTCCTGTTTAGCTATAAACCTTTTTCTGATGTGATGTCATTCTTCGGATTTCATCACTCAATTATCTAAGGTTAGCTAATGTCACCCATATAGCTACTAATGTCACACATTGCATTCATCCTAGCTACTGTACTATCAACTGGCTTGCTATATTAGGTAGCTCTAGATGCGAGGGGAAACTTCATGTATTTGTATTATCTATAAAAATTATAAAAAGGCCATTAGGTATCTAGCTAGGTTGAAACTGCTGGGGAATAGCTATCTAGATAGCTAACTCCCACTATCAACTGAGTTCATCAATGTATCTAAGGATATATTTATAGAAATAAACAATATATGTTCTAGTCATATTTTAAAGACGTAAGCACATAACACCAAGACAGATGTAGAACTTCAATGACCTGAGCATCAGGAAAATCTCCCTGTTCTTCAGGTTTATTCTGGAGTTTATTCAGGAAGGCACACATGTTAGATAAAAATACAGGTAACTAGGGTCTCCTGAGTGGGGCAGCGGTCTAAGGCACTGCATCGCAGTGCTTGAGGCGTAACTTCAGATGCGGGTTCGATCCCAGGCTGTGTCACAACTAGCCGTGACCAGGAGTCCCATAGGGCGGCGCACAATTGGCCCAGCGACATCCGGGTTAGGGTAGGGTTTGTCCCAGGGGAGCTTTACTTGGCTCATCACACTCTTGCAACTCCTTGTGGCGGGCTGGGCGCCTGCAGGCTGACTTCAGTCGTCAGTTGAACAGTGTTTCCTCCGACACATTGGTATGGCTGGCTTCCGGGTTATGGGTGTTATGAAGCGCTGTTTGGCAGGTCATGTTTTGGAGGACGAATGACTCGACCTTCGCCTGTCCCGAGCCCATTGGGGAGGTGCAGCGATGAGAAAATATCGTAATTGGATCGCAATTGGACATCAAGAAATTGGGGAGAAAAAGGGGCAAAACTATTTAAACACTTGAGTAAATGAGGGATACGAAGTATATTGAAAGGAGGTGCTTCTACACAGGTGTGGTTCCTGAGTTAATTAAGCAATTAACATCGTATCATGCTTAGGGTCATGCATACAAAATGCTGGGCAGGCCATTTTTTTGGCCCCCATATGATGACAATGCCCCCATCCACAGGGCATGAGTGCCTGAATCGTTTGATGAAAACTATGCAAACCATATGCCATGGCCGTCACAGTCACCAGATCTCAACCAAATTGAACACTTATGGGAGATTCTGGAGCGGCTCCTGACACAGCATTTTCCACCACCATCAACAAAACACCAAAGGATGGAATTTCTTGAGGAAGAGTGGTGTCGCTTCCCTCCAATAGAGTTCAGACACTTGTAGAATCTATACCAAGGTGCATTGAAACTATTCTGCCTCATGGTGGCTCAACGCCCTATTAAAAGACACTATGTTGGTGTTTCCTTTATTTTGGCAATTACATGTAGATCCACACATGTTATTGTCTATATCATGCAGAATTGTCATCTCATTGTTCCTTAGGAAGCTCGTTCTATAATACAGACGTTGGTGATTTCTGTCCCAGGTAGTTGCAAAAATCTGGTAACTATCCCCAAATTCCCTTGTTTTCCAGAAAACCCGGTTGGAAGGTTTCCTGAATCAGGAGGGAATAAACAGTAAATCTGGAATCTTCAAACAGGATTTCTGGAAAACCTGGGGATTATGGGAAAGTTGGTGGATTTTTGCAACTCTAGTCCCAGGAGACTGAACTGTGTGCACGTTTTTATTCCTGCCTAGCACAAACATCTCATTCAACTAATCATGGTCTTCCATTTAGACCACAATTAGTTGAGTGAAGTGTTAGTAGAGTGCTGGAACCTGGACACTCCTGTGTAAACTGTGGCTGTCTTGACTACAATTGTCTAAATACAGGTGCCATCTTTTCTTTTGCTAATCCATGCAGGTTCGTCATCTCATAAGGAGTGGAGAAGCCCTATGCACCATAAACCTTAATACTGGAGTAACTTCCTGTCAGAGAATCTGTGATTAGAGGGTTAGACAGGAGGCCCTGGGCCAATGGGAGGTCACGGGTGAGGGCTTGGGGGTCAGAGAGAGTGGGCTAGTATGTTAGACCATTCCATTGGTCCTTATGTGAAATCTCCACCAATCTGGGGCTGAAATCTCCACCAAAATGAACTGGCCCAGTAAGAGGGGACATTACAGACATGAAGATAGAACTCCCCCAACACTCCTCACATTGAGTTGCTGCATCTGATTTAAAGGCCCCCTTATAGTCCTCAATAATCAACAATGTAATACTTATTACAGGTTAACTCTCTTGCTTTCTTTCAAGCACACTCAGTACTTCTATCCATCCCTCTCCAGGTGCTAGAGACAGAACATTCCAAGGACCTCCAGAGCCTTCTGACCAATTACCTGCCATCTCTCCAGAGCACAGAGAAGTAGGCTCCATTTGTAATAGTATACTGATGCAACTTCACTAGTGCTGTGTGATATAGCAGATAATCAAGGTCTTCACTAGTGCTGTCTGTGTGATATAGCAGATAATCAAGGCCTTCACTACTGCTGTCTGTGTGATATAGCAGATAATCAAGGCCTTCACTAGTGCTGTCTGTGTGATATAGCAGATAATCAAGGCCGTCACTAGTGCTGTCTGTGTGATATAGCAGATAATCAAGGCCTTCACTACTGCTGTCTGTGTGATATAGCAGATAATCAAGGCCTTCACTACTGCTGTCTGTGTGATATAGCAGATAATCAAGGCCTTCACTAGTGCTGTCTGTGTGATATAGCAGATAATCAAGGCCGTCACTAGTGCTGTCTGTGTGATATAGCAGATCATCAGGTCTTCACTAGTGCTGTCTGTGTGATATAGCAGATAATCAAGGTCTTCACTAGTGCTGTCTGTGTGATATAGCAGATAATCCAGGGTCCCTGGTTGGGTTTACTGTACTTCAGAACTCATGCTCTCTCCCTCGGAAAGTCTCCCAGACTGTTCTTCCCCCTGTCCCCAGATGTCTGCTGAGACATGGAACTCCAGAGCAGCACATCAGAAAACATGCCATCCTGTTGCCAGCTGTCAGCAGGCCGTTCCCTGAGGAAGGATGCAACGGTCAAGGCTTTCAATGGTCAAATTTGGGGGATGACTAAATGCAAAATAACTTTTTCATAGCATATTGGTCTTCACATTTTTACTATGGTAACTTAAACAACATGTAGACTTTATCGATCAAGACAACACTTAGAGCTTATAATTAAAAAGTTCAGAAATCAAGTCTCATGTCCAGGGTGAATAACACTTTTATTCATGTATATCAGACTAAATGTACAAAACATTAGGAACAGCTGCTCTTTCCATGACAGACTGACCAGGTGAATGCTATGATGCCTTATTGATGTTACCTGTTGAATCCACTTTAAATCAGTGTAGATGAAGGGGAAGAGACAGGTTAAATAAGGATTTTTAAGCCTTGAGACAATTGAGACATGGGTTGTGTATGTGTGCCATTCAGAGGGTAACGGGCAAGAAAATATTTAAGTGCCTTTGAACGTGGTATGGCCTTTAATGTAAAACAGTGTGTTTTAGTAAATTAATCTGTGACATATTCATATAAATATATTCATAGTTTTAACTAAAAATGATACTTTTTAAATGTTTCACTATTTTTATTTTTTTATGAAATTCACTGAGGGGGATGGTCCTCCCCTTCCTCCTCTAATGAGTTTCCACTGATTGCAGGGAATACTGACTGGAGATGTTCCGCCCTCCAAGGCCCCTGAGCCTGTGTAGGGATGTGATCTGGATTGGACTGTGACTTTTTATATATTTTTATTTTGTGTGACGTAGTTTGTCCCCCTTTTCCGCAATGGACAGTTATTTTTTCTCTGGTTTACTAACCGAACAGTAGGTGGAGGCATACACATTACGTGAACGTCATTATACTAGATAAGAAGAAGAAGAAGAAGAGGTAGTTAGTCCAATAGATGTCGTTGTTGCACTGTGGTAGTGGGGGAACAGGAACTTCCGTGTTGGCGCGCCCCATTGTTCAGAATAAAGAATGCGCCAGACTTGTGTTGTGAAGACGACAACTTTGTGTCCGTTTCAAATATATTACTACAGGTATGTAATAGCACGTTTAAACTTTCTAATATTGAAAGAACATGTCATAACATACTAGTTAACAAATACGTCAAGGTATTCTCCCATTTGGTAAAGTTATGGGTTATTTTTGTGTCAAACCGAGTGAGTGAAAGAACGTGATAAAAACTATTTTACAAGTCACATAGCTAGAGATTTGGGATTTGTCTGAGTGAATCTACATCATTTCGTCAATGTACTTTAATAAAGGATCAGTTTGATATTTCTGTGTTCGTTTTTCATGTTATTGGTTTTGTGTATAAATGTATAGTCTTACGAGCTGTTAAAATGGCGTCCATTCTGATGTTCGTTTAAAGTCCACGTAGAAGATAATGGCCCCTATCAGATATTTATGTAGTTGGTGCAGTATATTATTTTACTGTAGTAAATATACATTGGGTGGTCGGGGTTGTCCGAGCCCTGAATGCTGATTGGCTGAAAGCCGTGGTATATCAGACCTACACATATGTTGGTAACCAGTTTTATAATAGCAATTAGGCGACTCAGGCATTGCATCGTGCCTAACAGCCCTTAGCCGTGGTATATTGGCCATATACCACACCTCCTCGGGCCTTATTGCATAAATATTCATGAGTTCTAATTTGGAAAAGTATTTATTAGCTTACAATTGTACAATTTATGCTCCCCTCATATAACCACGAAGACGGCCAGAAAGGCCCTAAAGTAAGATCGTAATTTTGATGACTCAAACAGTTAGCCTACTGTAGCCTACAGTCCATGGTAAACTGGTCCGAACCAAGTTGTACTATACGTTTTAGTATTTGATTTGGAGAACCTCAAACCCAACTTTTAGAACAATATTACAGTATTATAAAAATGGATTTATGAGTTTGTAATTTGGGAATGTTTTCTGGGGGTGCTCTAAGTTACTATTATATGCGTTTCAAGCATTGAGAAATAGCTGCTATATGCCCTTTAACAGACTTCAGTGCAGTAGCTCTCTAAATCCCTTCTCCGTATGTAGAGTTTTCAGCCATTACATTCGTCCACATTTGGCTCTGTGTAAACTACAATTCCGATGCTCTGTTTTAACGTTGAGAAACGTCAATAATCATCGCTTTCACAAACGTATGCTAATATGCCCCTTATCTTTCATGTCAGCCAGAACTAATCTTTCAAATAAAGATGCGCTTACTGTAGCAGTTTTACACAGATCCATACACTGTGTGCCTCCAGTTGACAAACTACACTTCCTCCCCATTTACCTTACACACAGGTGTTGGGAGCACGCTAGATAGCTAATTAGCACAGGGCCTATGGCTTACATCTGTCTTCCGTAAACAAGTGCTGTAACATGGAGATAGGACCATGTGGGAACACTAACCCTATAAAGGTGTGTAGTAATTTAACCTTTTTGTTTTTCAAAAATTATATTTAGCTGATATGAAAGATACGTTCCTTATGTTTCCAAAAACGTACCGCAAGCGATTTTCCAGTTAAGCATAGTTAATTACATCATGACAAGCTAACAATGTATGGTTAAATAGTTAATCCCAACATGAGAAGAAGAGGCCTGAAACAGAGCAAGGAAATAGCTCAGGGAACTATGAAACAGAGCCAGGAAATGACTCTGTTAGTTTTTAACCATATGATGAGGATTTTTCAGTGGACTATGTGATGGACATGGTTAATCAACAAACACAGAGCCAGGGTTAAACATTGATAAATCCCTGTTGCTAGGCAACAACGTAATTGGTTTCTCATTGGGTTTATGTGTTTGTTCTCTGGTCATCTGACCTGTCTTCGGTTGTCTTCTCTTATCAGTGACTGAAACCAGGCTGAACCCTTTGTCTCTCCTTGAGTGTCTTCCTGATTAAATTACAGCCTGACGGGGTGGGACAGAGGGGTTAGGCTTGGGTATGTTTGAGAGATTGATTGTGGGCCTGCCATGTCCATAATCAATCTCCAGGTCAAGAAAGGGTGAGCCAGGGTTGAACAAAGTTCCACCTGAAAATGATAATTTTTACATGACAGGGCGGTTAGTTGTGCAGTGGTCTAAGACACTGCATCGCAATGCTAGCTGTGCCAATAGAGATCCTGGTTCGAATCCAGGCACTGTCGTAGCCGGCCGTGACCGGGAGACCCATGGGGCGGCGCACAATTGGCCCAGCGTCGTCCAGGATAGGGGAGGGAATGGCCAGCAGGGATGTAGCTCAGTTGGTAGAGCATGGCGTTTGCAACGCCAGGGTTGTGGGTTCGATTCCCACGGGGGGCCAGTATGAAAAATTAAATAAAAATAATGTATGCACTCACTAACTGTAAGTCGTTCTGGATAAAAGCGTCTGCTAAATGACTAAAATGTATGTAAATGTAAAATGTAATGACAAAGCTTGATTGGTCACACCACCATTGGTTCCAAACTGAATACATAGAGGAGAAGTCAGATTTCGCCTCTATCATAAATTAAGGAAGTGGGCGGAGCGGTCAAGAGGTGGAAACTGGAGACAGTGGTAGGGGAACCCAGGAGGGAGGGGTTGAGCTAAAATGTATGTAAAATGACTATATATACTGAGAGCTGGGAGATGGAAAATCAGATGCTTTGCAAACGACCTTGGCTCTATTGCTTATGTAATAAAGTCTATCCTAATTCAACAAAAACTCTGAAATACTTTGGTTCTTTGATCAGTATAAGGATGAATTTGCCACAACAATGTTTATCAGTTTTCTACATGTGTACTAATATTCAGACACATTCAGTAGTTTCTACCTTTATCTATAATTGTTACTATGGTGTGAACGGGAAATACAGTTGGCAGTGGTGTAAAGTAACTAAGTAGTCCTGTGTGGCTCAGTTAGTAGAGCATGGCGCTTGCAACGCCAGGGTTGTGGGTTCGATTCCCACTGGGGACCAGTATGAAAGATGTATGCACTCATTACTGTAAGTCACTCTGGATAAGAGCGTCTGCTAAATGACTGAAATGTAAAAGTAAAAAGGCTTTGAAGTACTACTGAAGTAGTTTTGGGGGTATTTGTACTTTACTATTTATATGTTCTGGCAACTTTTACTCCACTTCATTCCTAAAGACAAGTTGTACTTTTTACTCCCATACATTTCCCCTGACACCCAAAAGTACTCGTTACATTTATAATGCTCAGGCAGGACAGCAATATGGTCCAATTCACTCACCTATCAATATCACGCATTGTCACCCCTACTGCCCCTGATCTGGCGGACTCACTACTGCGTTTGTAAATGACGTTTGAGTGTTGGAGTGTGTCCCTGGCCGTCCGTGAATATTATTATTTTTGAGTGAAAAAATAGAGTGAAGATAAGGTTATTAAGGAAAATAGCTCATAGTGCTGCTTAAAACAAACTGTAACCTTGTCCTAAATAGTTTTTGAGTCATTTATTCATTTCTGCAGTTGCTTTGTGTAATTTTTGTGCACTTGTCTATTGTGAATGAATGTTGTTTTGTCAGTGTTTAGCTACCTGATCTGTTGAAATTAGGTAATTGAACAAGAATAAATATAATATATTTTTTGAGGATAAAGAAAGTTCCAGAAATGTCAAGACTGTTGTCTGTTTCTCTTTATTACTACAGGCCGACTAGGATTTAGGATTAAGTCTGAGGCCTGTAACATCAACAGTGAGGACAAACCCAGCCTGCCTCTCTCCTTCCACACTGAGTCCAAACCTACAGTCACTGGGTCCAGTTTGCACCGCAGGTACCAGAGATGGCATCAGTGAAGCTGGAAGACTGCAGTCAAACACTGGAGCTGAATGTCAACATTAAAGATGAAGAAGAGGAGGAGAAGATTGGGAAATCTGTTTCTCATGGTAAGAGCAGGTTCATTCCAACTTCCCACTGTGCATGAACAGTTGCAGTAGAACTGTTTCATGATGAACTGTTTCAATGAGAAGGTAGATATTATTTCATGCTACTGAGACTTGCATGGATGACACCAGTATAGTCTGTTTTGGAATGGGTGGCCAGTAATAAACTGGCCCTGAACATCTAAAACTAAGAGCATTGTATTTGGTACAAATCATTTCCTAAGTTCTAGACCTCAGCTGAATCTGGTAATGAATGGTGTGGCTGTTGAACAAGTTGAGGAGACTAAATTACTTGGCATTACCTTAGATTGTAAACTGTCATGGTCAAAACATATAGATTCAATGGTTGTAAAGATGGGGAGAGGTCTGTCCGTAATTGATGCTCTGCTTTTTTGACACCACACTCCAAAAATCAAGTTCTGCAGGCTCTAGATTTGTCTAATCTTGATTATTGTCCAGTCGTGTGGTCGAGTGCTGTAAGGAAAGACCTAGTTAAGTTAATAAGTATATAGGTTAAATGTTAAGATCTTTTGTGAAAGAACACAGTTTGAAAGATATGACATACAGAAGCAAACCGGATGGACATCATGAAAATGATCAGAGCGGTTGAGGAGTAAAAACAAACATAGGCTACGTTGCCTTTACAAATGTTTTTATGTAATGTTTCATGTTTTGTGTGGACCCCAGGAAGAGTAGCTGCTGCTTTTGCGACAGCTTATGGGGATCCTAATACAATACCAAATTACCCAAATACCAGTATTGCCAGCATGTGTTTTATTAACTGGGCTATCTGGGGTGCTCAGAGAGTAGACTAAAGAAGTGAAGTAGACAAACTGCCAGTAATTAGAACTTCTATGAAATGAGTCAGTGTAGTTACTAGGCTTGGGTGGTATACTGGATACCAGGTTATTTGGAAAAAGCCACTGGATGGGTTTTCCATACAGCTGAAACTGTTTTCTTGAAGTTTTCTTGATTCATTTGAATATTTGTAGCTACTTTTTAAGTAAATACCTGCAGTCAACTTGTGCAATACGTTATGAGTTAAAGAACATTACGTCACATTATTATGTAGCTTACGGTAGTCCCCAGTCAACGAGAAGAGACCGGAGCCTTGTGAGTCAATCTCTGTCGTGCAGCATGCGCCAGGTGATCTAATTACAGTATGGAATTCACAACTAAATGTTTGCCAGCTAGATATCTTAACTATTAAGTTAACAGTCTACAATGTGCTAAATGCTCTGCAGTTGCCCATTAGGTTTGCTAATTTAGTAGTTAGTTAGCTGTGTAGCTAAGTGGTTAGCTTCTAATTACAGTATGGAATTCACAACTAAATGGGCCCCCTCCCAGAGGTTTCTACTCACTTCATCTGTTGACATGACCTCGAGCCGGATTCCTTGCTCCTCCCTAGTTCCGCAACTGGCCTGCCTTATCAGGAACTGAAACTAGACTGTTGCCCTTTGCCTCCCTCCTTAGGAACAGAAGATGAATTCTGCACTTCCCCTTGTCTCCCTCAGTAACTTTCCATGCACCAAGTTCCTATCCACCCTTCATTGACCCCAACATATACAGTGCCTTCGGAAAGTATTCAGACCCCTTGACTTTTTCCATATTTTGTTGTGTTACAGCAATATTCTAAAATCGATTGAATTGTTTTTTTCCCCTCATCAATCTACACACAGTACCCCATAATGACAGCAAAAACAGGTTTTTAGACATTTTAGCTAGATAAGAAAAAATTGAAATATCACATTTACATAAGTATTCAGACCCTTTACTCAGTACTTTGTTGAAGCACCTTTGACAGGGATTACATCATTGAATCTTCTTGGGTATGACGCTACAACCTTGGCACATCTGTATTTAGAGAGTTTCTCCCATTCTTCTCTGCAGATCCTCTGAAGCTCTGTCAGGTTGGATGGGGAGCGCTGCTACACAGCTATTTTCAGGTTTCTCCAGAGATGTTCGATTGGGTTCAAGTCCGGGCTCTGGCTGGGCCACTCAAGGACATTCAGAGACTTGTACCAAAGCCACTCCTGCGTTGTCTTGGCTGTGTGCTTAGTGTCGTCCTGTTGGAGGGTGAACCTTTGCCCCAGTCTGAGGTCCTGAGCGCTCGGGAGCAGGTTTTCATCAAGGATCTCTCTCTGTACTATGCTCAGTTAATCTTTGCCTCAATCCTAACTAGTCTACCAGTCCCTGACGCTGAAAAACATCCCCACAGCATGATGCTGCCACCACCATGCTTTACCATAGGGATGGTGCCAGGTTTCCTCCAGACGGGGCGCTTGGCATTCAGGTCAAAGAGTTCAATCTTGGTTTCATCCGACCAGAGAATCTTGTTTCTCATGGTCTGAGAGTGTTTAGGTGCCTTTTGGCAAACTCCAAGCGGGCAGTCATGTGCCTTTTACTGAAGAGTGGCTTCCGTCTGGCCACTCTACCATAAAGGCCTGATTGCTGGAGTGCTGCAGAGATGTTTATCCTTCTGGAAGGTTCTCCCATCTCCAGAGGATCTCTAGAGCTCTGTCAGTGACCATCGTGGTCTTGGCCACCTCCCTGACCAAGGCCCTTCTCCCCCGATTGCTCAGTTTGGCCGGGCGGCCAGCTCTAGGAAGAGTCTTGGTAGTTCCAAACTCCTTCCATTTACGAATGATGGAGGCCACTGTGTTCTTGGGGACCTTCAATGCTGCAGATGTTTTTTGGTACCCTTTCCCAGATCTGTGCCGTGACACAATCCTGTCTCGGAGCTCTATGGACAACTCCTTCGACCTCATGGCTTGGTTCTCTGACATGCACTGTCAACTGTGGGACCTTATATAAACAGGTGTGTGCCTTTCCAAATCATGTCCTATCAATAGAATTTACCACAGATTGACTCCAATCAAGTTGTAGAAACATCTCAAGGTTGATGAATGGAAACAGGTTGCACGTGAGCTCAATTTCGAGTCTCATAGCAAAGGGTCTGAATACTGTAAATAGGGTAGTTCTGTTTTATTTGTAACATAATAGTAACATTTTCTAATAACCTGTTTTCACCTCGTCATTATGGGGTATGGTGTGTAGATTGCTGAGGATTATAAAAATAAAAAAATCAATTTTAGAAAAAGGCTGCAACGTAACAAAATGTGGAAAAAAGTCAAGGGGGTCTGATTACTTTCTGAATGCACTTGTTAGCAGTTGATGTTATTCTTCAATAACACAGACCCCAAAGCAAATCAGGGGGAGAAAAATATATTTATTAAAAGAGAACCAATCATTGTTATGCTGGAAAGTAGATGGTAGATGTTTATTCTTCCCTGTCCTCAGTGTTTTCTCCACTGAACAAAGAGACAGGATGTAGTTTATACCCAAGCCTTGCCTATGGTTGACCAATTAGAATTCCTTGCAATAACATTGGTCCAATGGCCAAATACCAAGTATCCCATTTCAGGCTCAATGTATAGACCATTTAGACCAATGCTAACTTGCCACATGCAGCTATGAGTCCCGGACTGGAACCCCTACATAGATACTAAACGGATGTTGAACTGAAAAACAACTGTTTCCATTGATCGTTAATTCCCTGTGTTGTATATTTATCTTGGAATACTCTTACACACTGTATATAGGCTACTGTATCAATCATTCATTTGTTCATGTCATCACACAGCATGCAAGTCATTGAAATGCAATCAAGCATTTTTGGTTTCAAAATAACAAAGCAACTCTTGATTCATTAGCGTAAACAATAAATAAACAGTTCCATTTCGGAAATTGTATTCACGAATCAATGCAACTGTTTTTAGTCTTAGCTGTAATAAAGGCTTACAACAGACTCTCTGGTACGTGTATCATTTATTTAGTATTTAGTGTGCTTAAACCTGTCAAACAAGCTCAGTGCATATGGTGGATTTCATTACCTGGATTTGCGTATGTATATTCTTCTACTTTTGTATTTGATTTGATTTTTATGCTGTTCACACAGGTGACATTGAGACATTCTCTACATCCAGAGAGCAACATCAGGAAGATCACAGTGCTAAGAGGTCTCACCACTGCCCACATTGTGAGGAGATTTTCCCAATTCTATCAATGCTAAAAGTACACCTAAAAATACATACAGGAGAGAATCTGTATTCCTGCACTGACTGTGGAAAATGCTTCACAACAACTGAGCTCAAAGTTAATCAGAGAACAAACACAGGAGAGAAGCCTTACTCCTGCTCTGACTGTGGGAAGAGTTTCTCTTTAGTGGGCCACTTAAAAACACATGAACGTATACGAAAGAAGCCTTACTACTGCTCTGACTGTGGGGCTAGTTTCTCCCAACTGGGCCACTTAAAAACACATGAACGTATACATACAGGAGAGAAGCCTTACTCCTGCTCTGACTGTGGGAAGAATTTCACTCGACAGGGCAGCTTAAAATCACACGAACGGATACACACAGGAGAGAAGCCTTACTCCTGCTCTGACTGTGGGAAGAGCTTCACAACATCAGGGGCTCTGACAATTCATCAGAGTGTACACACTAGAGAGAAGCCTTACTTCTGCTCTGACTGTGGGACGAGTTTCTCTCGACTGGGCCACTTAAAAACACACGAACGCATACACACAGGAGAGAAGCCTTACTCCTGCTCTGACTGTGGAAAGAGTTTTTCCCAATTGGATAAGTTAAAATGTCACCAGCGTATACATACAGGAGAGAAGCCTTACTTCTGCTCTGACTGTGGCAAGAGTTTCTCTCTACAGGACAGCTTAAAATCACACCAACGGATACACACAGGAGAGAAGCCTTATTTTTGCTCTGACTGTGGGAAGAATTTCTCTCGACAGGACAGCTTAAAATTACACCAACGGATACACACAGGAGAGAAGCCTTATTTCTGTTCTGACTGTGGGAAGAATTTCTCTCGACAGGACAACTTAAAATCACACCAACGGATGCACACGAGAGAAGCCTTACTCCTGCTCTGACTGTTGCAAGAGGTTCTCCCGATTGGGCCGTTTAATATGACACCAATGTATACATAAAGGAGAAAAGCCTCATCAGTTCTCTCAGACCAGCTAATATTAGTCACTCCATCTCTTAATTCTTATCTCATGAAAAAATTATTGACAACGTTGACTTGGATCCTATTGTTTCTCACTGTGAGAGAACTGTGCAGAGGAAAGGGAATGTTATAGAATGTTAGCCTCTCTTTACTTTACTGATCAGTGTTGCACCTGGTCAGTTTTGCTGTGTTTAGATAGCTTCTACTGTAAAGATATTGAGATGACGTTGTATTTGTCCTTAGGGTTGAATATCCTGCGTGATGGTTGACTGGGTGGTGCTGCTTCCATCTGCACTAAACCTATTATTCTATACGTACATCCGTGCCACTCCATTTAGTATCATAATAACCTTACCTTATGTTACATTAGGCTAAAAAAGAATTGGTGGTCATACAATATGCTATATATGTACACTGAACAAAAATATAACCTTGACATGTAAAGTGTTGTTCCCATGTTTCATGAGCTGAAGTAAAAGATCCCAGAAATTCTTCATACGAACAAAAAGCTTATTTCTCTCAAATTTGGTGCACACATTTGTTTACATCCCTGTTAGTGAGCATTTCTCCTTTGCCAAGATAATCCATCCACCTGACAGGTGTGGCATATCAAGAAGCTGATTAAACAGTATGATCATTACACAGGTGCACCTTGTTTTGTCACACAACACAATGCCACAGATGTCTCAAGTTTTGAGGGAGCGTGCAATTGGCATAATGAATGCAGGAATGTCCACCAGAGCTGTTGCCAGAGAATGTGTTAATTTCTTTACCATAAGCCGCCTCCAACATTGTTTTAGAGAATTTGGCAGAACATCCAACCAGCCTCACAACCGCAGGCAGACCACGTGTATGGTGTTGTGTGGGCGAGCGGTTTTCTGATGTGGTTGTTGTGAACAGAGTGCCCCATGGTGTCAGTTGGGTTATGGGATGGGCAGGCATAAGCTACAGTCAACCAACACAACTGTCGTGCCATTCATCAGCTGCATCACCTCATGTTTCTGCATGATAATGCAGCGTTGTGAGGCTCATTTGAACTTGTAGAATTTCTGGGATCTTTTATTTCAGCTCATGAAACATGGGACCAACACTTTACATGTTGTGTTTATTTTCGGCATTGATGATTAATGTATTTGGATAACTGCAATTAACTTAATTGATCTGCTAATTTTTAAAAAATGTTCCACATGAATTTGTGCTGGACAAACTTTGTTTTTTGGGGTATCTATACAGTAAATATGCTTTTGTTTAATTCATGGCGTTCAAAATATACCTTGGATTTGTCCTTAGTGTTGAATACCCTGTGTAGTGGTTGACTGGGTGGTACTGCTTCCATCTGCAGTTTTCTGTGGTAATGCGCTATTAGACACAACATGTATCAGATAGAGATGGTGTGATGATCAGTTTTCACAATTAGTTTGGGTATATTATTTTTGCTATGTTACAACTTTGTTTAATAATAAACAGACTTTGAAACAACTACATGTGTTTATTAAATGTTATTTTAAAAGAAGAATTGTTATTGTAGTCATTGATATTGAATGTTTGGATATTTGCACTCAAGCCTATTTAGTTCATCTGCCATTAATTTATGGCATTCAAAATGTATATTTCTCAATTATAATAATATATTACTCAAAACATGTCACTACACCTCTACACACACCAAATTGAAACACTTAGATAACTTTTTTTTAAAACAAGGTTGATTTTGTCTAGCTAATTAAACTCACTGTTTTATTCTCCATGCAGTATTTTACATGCAGGAGTTAGTCCGTAGCAGGTGTGGGGTTGTGGGTAGGAAAATATGGCAGAAGTGCTGTTCGATTCTGATGGCGCGCGGTGGAGTGAAGTTGGTAAGAATGAATGGAACACAGTGACAACGAAAAATTGAGCAAAGAGCGAAAGTCATCAACACCAAAGTCATTTATACCAAGAGAGATCATGATACAGGAAGAAGAGAGATCATGATACAGGAAGAAGAGAGATCATGATACAGGAAGAAGAGAGATCATGATACAGGAAGAAGAGAGATCATGATACAGGAAGAAGAGAGATCATGATACAGGAAGAAGAGAGATCATGATACAGGAAGAAGAGAGATCATGATACAGGAAGAAGAGAGATCATGATACAGAAAGATACAGGAAGAAGAGAGATCATGATACAGAAAGACACAGGAAGAAGATAGATCATGATACAGGAAGAAGAGAGATCATGATACAGAAAGATACAGGAAGAAGAGAGATCATGATACAGAAAGACACAGGAAGAAGATAGATCATGATACAGAAAGAAACAGGAAGAAGAGGGATCATGATACAGAAAGACATAGGAAGAAGAGAGATCATGATACAGAAAGAAACAGGAAGAAGAGAGATCATGATACAGGAAGAAGAGAGATCATGATACAGAAAGACACAGGAAGAAGAGAGATCATGATACAGAAAGACACAGGAAGAAGAGAGAATGATACAGAAAGACACAGGAAGAAGAGAGAATGATACAGAAAGACATAGGAAGAAGAGAGATCATGATACAGGAAGAAGAGAGATCATGATACAGAAAGCAGTGGATTGTCTAGTAAAGAAAGCATAGGGCCAAGGTAGGGAGCAAGAGTAGTGATGTGTTGGAGTGGAAAGTGGTGATAGTGTTTGATGAGACCACAGGGCCTCACTTACACCCTCTCCGACTAACTAATGCCGTAGAGAAAGAGGTAGGTGAAGTGAAATTAGCTTGGTTCATTGGAAATGGTAGATGATTAATATTGTGTGGTAGCCAGGCTCAGCAAGGGAAGATTTAGAAAATGGAAAAACTTAATGGGATGAAGATTAAAAGCCATGTCCCTGGTGCTGATGCAGGTTACAGATGATATTAAAGACAATGTGAAGGGAGGCAGAGTGATTGAGGCCAAAAGGTTGATCAGTAGGAAAGAGGGTCAAAGAAGTGAAAGCTTATCAGTGATGCTGAGGTTGGAGAAAGTCTTGCCGGGAAAAGTACAGATAGGATTCCTTACTTTCAATGTTAGAGAATTTGTCCATATATGCACTGCAGTGTTTTAAATGCCAAAGAATGGGACGTGTAGCTCCTTTAGTGTAAAGGAAATAAAAGTTGTGCCAAGTGTGGAGGAGCACAAGGTTATGGTGAATGTGGAAGCAATGTGAAGGTTAAGTGCTGTAATTGTGGGGGAGAACACAGTGCAGCGTTTGGTGGATTCCAGGTACAGAGAGAGGCTCAGAGATATAGGATCAGTCATGCTGTATCGTATGCAGAGGCCATAAAACAGATTGGTAGAACTACAGTGTGGACTGATGGAGCTTACATGGATGTACCTGTAGTAAGTGGACCTACTGTCGGGGCTGGTGCTTCTGATGGTCCTAGCATGGTTTCAAGGCCTGTTCAGAAATCTTGTGCTCATGAATGTGAATAAAGTTGACTCCATAGCTTTCATTGGTAAGGTTGTCAACACGACTCGGGTTATGGAAAGCAGAAATGCAAGGTTGAAGGTTACTGTGGAGACGGCAAAAGAGATATTGGGGCTAACAGATGTTAGTGTTGAAATGGTTGTTGACATGCTGAACAATCCTAAGGGTGGAGTGTTTCCGCATGATATAGATAAAGTTTAATGGGGTTGGGGAGGGTGTGGTTGAATTTAGGGATTTATTTGGTTTAGAATTGTATTTTCATGGTAGGACAGAATTGGCCAGATCATGATTCAACGGACATTCCAGCACAGTAGGTTGCGGCATGCACATAAACGGTTGTTTGCGGACCGCCATGATATCAACGAAGAAGAAGAAGAAGTCTTGCGTTGTTGCGTCTATGGATTAAGGAACTGTGGCGGTGTGGAACAGGAAGTTCCTGGCAGGTGCGCATCGGTCTTCAGAATAAAGAAAGCGCCATAATTGTGCAGTCGACACGATAACTTTTGTTGTATTACTACAGGTATGTAATAGCGCGTTTAAACTTTCTAATATCGAAATAACATGTCATAACACAGAGCTGCCAACTCTAACGCTTTCGCCGTGTGGCACACGTTTTTGCCTGTTTTCACACGCACTCACGCCACACATCCAATTTCTCACGCAAAAAAAATTGCCCGAGACTCGTTTGTTCCTTTTTTCAAACTCCCCGACGGTAGATGGCGCTGATGAGCGCCACTGAACCATATGCGCTGCACCCCGAAGTTAGCGACAGAAGAAGAGATACCATTGCCGCGAAAGACAACAGGAGAAGAAACGGTCACTACCTCAAGAAGTCTGATAAGAAGCTGAGCTGAGACTAGGTATGTAACAATGAAATGTCGTCCAATTGAGTACTCACTCTCTTAAACTTTAAATCTTGAAAGAAATTATTTGTTTGTGCGTGTGAACATGATTTAGTGTGGTGAATGTAAACTCAGCTGATTTCGAACAGGTAAGATGTATTCCAAAGAATTGAACATAAATACAGGAAATGTGTGCAATAGAAGTAGGTATGTTTTTGTAACTGAGAGTAGAGTTATTAAACCAACATGACCATTTGAATTGTTTAAGGTTTCAAAGATGTCCCGCAAGAGACCTTTGCCAGGACAAAAGCGAAACCTTTTATTTTAGCTAAAGAACCAGCCAAGTGAGAAAAGACAGACAAACACACTGACAGAACAGCCAGAACGATTGATAGAAACGACAGGACAACAGACAGAGGAGCAACACAAAGGACAGAGAGAGCAGGAGACAGGACAGACTGACAAACAAGCAGAGGAGCAACAGACAGGACAGATTGACGCCCATGCAGAGGAGCAACAGACAGGACAAATAGAACAACCAACAGGGCAGATGGAAGGAGACACAGAGGGACAGAAAGAAGAGTCCCCCCCCAATCCAACAGCAGGGCCAGAAGAGTCGTGCTCTGGCTGGAGCAGCAACATATAGATCCATTTTCCAAAATGAGTGGACCTCTTCATGGCCATGTATTACCAGAGGGAGCCTCAACACGCACTACTGGTGTGCAGTCTGCCGTATTGAAAACTCATGTTGCCACCAGGGTGTGACAGATGTAGTGCGCCATATAAAAGCAAAAGGCCACCAAGATAAGCAACGAGCTCTCCAGTCCACAGCCACAATATCCCAATATGCAATGGCCGTTCCATCTGTAGGGGGTATGTCTGCACAAGAGGTTAAGGTATGATATGTGTAATGATTCTGTCAAGGTTCAGTCATGAGTTTTGTGTTCTAGTTGATCACGGTAAAGTCATGGTTGATAGTTTTGACTAATTTGTGGTTTGTATTTCAGTGTAGTACAGTCCAGTTTTCTTTAATTTGAGATCTTAGTTGCTGAATGTGTTTTTTACCTGTGCCCTATTATCGCAGGCGTCTATTTTAAATAAACTATGGTCTTTTGGGAGGATTAATAATTTTTAATTTCTTACAGACAAGAAGGGCTGAGGTCAAAATGACAGCTGGGTTGGTAGTTCACAACGTCCCCCTAGCCTTTGCGGACCACCTGGGGCCTCTCCTAAAATAATGTTTCGGAGATTCGAAGACAGCGCAGGAGTACAGGTGTGCCAGGACTAAGTCATCCTGCATTACCAATGAAGCCCTCGCACCATATTTCACACAGGAGCTTGTGAAGGAGATGAAAAAAGCCCTGTATACCCTTGTTACGGATGGGTCGAATGACACTGGTATTTCACAAACTATTTGAGATTTTTCTCCTCTGCAAAACATGTGCTTTGTGTATTTTTAAACATCTAATAACATGAACATCTGTATGATTCTAACTTGTCATTATAGGAGTGGAAAAGATGAACCCGCTTACTGTCCGGGTCTTCATGGGCAGCAAAGTTGTCCACCAGTTCTTAAATATGTGCACAACAAGTGGGACGAGCTGTGGGCCAGCAAGTGAGATCTTCACCAAAATTAACTCCACCATAGAGGAGCATGGCATCCCTTGGGAGAACTGCATTGGTCTCTCAGTTGACAATGAGGCTGTGAACATTGGACCACGTAATTCCATTGCCTCTAGGGTGCTCCAGAAGCATCCCAACACCTATATTCATGGTTGTCCTTGTCATGTGGCACATAACACCGCCAAAGCTGCAGGAGTGGGATTTTTTAAAGATTTTTTAAAGTGAGTTAAGGCCTGATTTATCTTTACATGTAACTTTTTATTTGTATCCTAATTACGTGCATTGACTGAATGTGTTATGATTGATTTATGCATTGCAGGTATCCGGTTTTGATTTGGAGGATATGGTAGTGGACATCGGTTACTGGTTCAAGGGTAGCACAAATCGGAAAGGATACCTGTCAGGTATGCATGTTTGATACTATTAAGTGTAATACTGAAATGCTGAGCTGTAGAAAATATATGATATGGATTTAATGTCTAAAACAGAGTTTTGTGAGCTCCATGAAGCTCCTGAGGCTGTATGAACCTCTGGCCAGCTACTACAAATCTGCTAGTATGGTCATCAATTTTCAATTTCATTATGCAGCAACTACATGGATTGTTAGTCACATACTTGTATTAATGACAACCTCTTGTTTTGTGTTATTTATTGATTGATTCAAGATGAAAATCAGGCCAGGTTCAAGAGACTTGTGCAGACATTCACTGACCCCATGACAGAAGTGTACCTGCTGTTCTTCCAAGCCACCGTACCAACTTTCGCTTCTTTCAACTTGCTGCTTCAGAGAGAGCAGTCATCAATATTTTTGTTACATGATGAGGTAGGATTGGATTTTGCTGTTTTTTTCCATTCTGTGTTTCTTGCTGATATCTGCAGGGATCCTCTAAAACAGATTTCACCAACTATTTTTGTAAATGTCTGTTATAGATGGTGAAATTCGTACGCAAGCTATGTTCCAAGTTTATGGTTCCAGCAGCTCTGCAGTGCCATGAGGAGCCTTGTGAAATTGCCTTTGAAGAAAAGGCAAACCATTTACCAGGTTAGTATTTGACTATTATTATGATCAAACACTGTGATATGTGATATTTAGCCTTGTACCTTATACCGATATGCTGTATTGGGTTCACAACCAGGGCTAAACTTAACAGATTACTCGACGAGGGTGACATTATCGTATCTGAAGATTATGCCTTTGTTAAATGTTTTTCATGAAGAAATGGAATGTTGTTTGTGTTAGTTTCAAGAGGGAATGTTTTAGTGTAACGTCACATACACCAGACCGGAAGTGTGTTGTAGACAGGGGAGACTGGTGATTGGCCAGAAGAGGGAGCATCAGTGTTTATAAATAGGGGGGAAAACGAAGAAGAAAGGGAGAACGAGCAGCCATTCTGAGGCGTCGCTCTCAGGGTGTCATGTCACCTGTCATTTATGCTGTAACCTCGTGATTTTAATAAAAGCCTCTAACACGATGCAGCATGAACGGACTTTTTGTTGACAGCAATAATGGCCACCATTCACCCGATACGACATAATGGCGCCCAACGTGGGGCTGGGTTTGCGTCTCTTCTTGTTTCAGTCAACCGCCAAGCTAACTCGCTTTGAAGCATGGCCAAAAAGGGTGAGTTTTTCTTACCGCTTCGGAGTGTGTTGGATTGGATACGACTTGTGTACACTGGAGAGATGTACCATTGCGACCTTGCCTCGGGTGGCGTTATTGCTGGTGACTAGAGTCTGCTAAAATTTTATTCCATTGGAAAGGCAGGTAATTGGAATTTAGAGCATTAAACGGTAGGATTTAAGTATTGAAGGTGTACAATTAGAACAGATATGCATTCTTTAGGGCACTGTACCGCTTTAAGTCCCTAGATGTGGGCCATTTAGAATATGACAGGCCGGCAAATCCTCTTACACGATAGAATGTGCAAGATGGTGGGTTTTTTTTTAAAGAAAGGACTCGGTTTAATGGGATTTATCTGATTGTGATTATGATTTGACTCTCGTCCGACGGGATGTTTGATTAGATCTGATTTCTCGGTGTAATGGTCATTTTAACCACGGTAGCAAAAACGGTAGGATAAATATGTTTAAAAATAAATAGGGCAGTGCAGGATATTTGTTGGCGTATGGTAGGCCGCAGTTAGCTAAAGGCTAGGGCTAATGACAAAGAGGCTAATGCTAAAGGCTAATTGTGTTGAGTGCTACAGGCTAACGGATGTCCTTAGAGGCCCCGTTGCGACGGATTAAAGTCTCTTAAATTTGTCTCTGTGTGTAAGTCAGGTTATATGTTTTGTGAGCGCTGTTAAATGTTGTTTGACTAGGAGGGGGAAACGGGAGGTACAGCTGGACTGTTCTCCGTTTATTTGGGGTGAAAAAGTATTTTTGAATGGATGTGCGCATGCGTTTAATTGTGCGACACTACACTACAGAAAGGGGGAGTTTATGGCACGAGATTAGGACACGTTTTGGTTTACGGCACTAAACTACACCATGAGGGGATGCTAAAACTACAACACGTTTTTGCTAATGGGTCAGATTTCTGCTGGGTGCTGCAGGAAGACAGAGAACACACAGACAAGGGGATTTGGACATGAATCTTCTAAATCGTTAGTGACTGTTGTTCGAACATGAAACTATTTGTTGAGATGTAGTGAATTTATAAATTGAATATATGTTGACGGAGTATAATGAATTAAATTAAATGACGGATTAAAATAAAATAAAAATGTTTTTGAGCGATCTATAATTAGTCCTGAGTTAAGTCTTAGAGTAAATGTGAACGAATGAATATTGAATATGGTTGAAATAACTCAGTATTGCATAAACTGCTGAAATCTTGTCTGTTTCTATGTTTTCTCAAATATGAGAGAAACAGGGAGCGAGACGACAGGAGGAGAGAGAGAGGAGGGGCTGACGTGTGCGTGGCGTGACGTCACATGACGTGACAAGGTGTGACGCAGGCAGAGGATCAGATATCAGGCTAGTTCACAAAATTTTACAGATATGTGATGTAATGACAATTTTGCATAGGCTTGGCAAAGACTGATCACTCATTTGAATAAAATTTGCATTTGGAGGCTATGTGCATCACTGGACGGCAGTTCGATTGGAAATCAGGTACTGACATTCTGCAATTAAGATACTTGGGGTTTATATCATAGGAAGAAACAATGGAGTTTATGGAAATTATAGTAATTGTAGGGTTAGGGCCTTTGTTTTTAGAATTATAGTCTGAAGTTTAATACTTGCATTTGATGGGTTATGGTGAGAGAGCTACTAATAGCTAAATTGATAAGATAGGGAAATAAGAAATTGATTTTAATTATTCATTTTTTTTTAAATTAGATTTTTAATTGATTTTTAATTTTTATTGGAAATGGTTTTTGAATAAAACATTTAATTGAATTTTTTAATATTCATATTTTCGTCGGTTTATATAAGGTTATAGGTTATATTAAGAATTACAGGGGGGAAGCCATGGGCTACATAGGCTATATAGTCTAAAATAAGATAGTTCACAATAAAGGAATATAAAAGGGTTGTTACAATGGGGCAAAAGATATCAGGACTATGAAAGTCATTACACGGGTTGAAATAGTGGTAATCCTTTAACTAAAGTGTTGCTAGGTTATCCGGCAAGTGAAACAAAAGTTGCTGGTCATTCTCAAACAAAAATTGATAAAATATTTCAGCGATAAGATAACCAAAGCTATAGAGATAGGCTTAAAAAGTAGAGCTTAGGGATGTTTATCCTCAGCTTCCAGTGATCATCGAGGAGGGTGATTATGGCATCAGAGAGAAGATGAACAAATAATAGAGAGACGACAAGCAGAAACGACGATAAAGGTGAATCAAAACTCAAGATCCAGAAGAAAATGAGATGTCTGGAAGAAAAGAGGGAGGCTAAGCAGGATGGAACTTGAAGGAGATGAGGATGATGAAGAGGAGTGATTGAGAAGAGGTCACTCTGTGATCAGAAGGAAGTTGGCAAGAGAGGAAAGAAGAAGGATACAAGAGCAAAGATGAAGAAAGCGATGAAGATTTGGAGATTAAAGGTGCTTTATGTTCAAGAGGATTTTATCCTACAATGACTAGCAAAGAAGAAATGGAGGTATAGACCGATGCTTATCATGCCTGGATAAAGCGAATAGTTTAGAAGAAGTAACACAGCTGAAGATACAGAAGAGGAGAAACTGCTGAGGAAAGGATCCCAAGAATTGAAGGAGAATAATAATACAGTGAGGCCAAAGGAAAGGCCACTGGTAAGAAGATGATGGAAGATGAGATTTCGAGGACGGAACTTAGAAGATAACTTTTGAAGAATACTGATATGTGAACGGCGAGAAGAACAGGACGAAGAAACTCTCAAATACAACTTACAACTGGTGGAGAAGAAGGAGAAGAGAAGCGTTGGTTATGAAGAATCAGAGTGAACCAAATCAACAATCACTGTTACAGCTTCAACTGAACAATATCAAATACAATTGTACCAGTCAAGGGGGGTACCAGGTGTTTCATATCCACAGCCAATTTCTGGACAGACACAGAATTGGAGAGGAAGAGCAGAAGACTGTTAGAAATATGGACAGGTTGGTCACTTTACCTGTGATGGAGATGCGCCAGGAGGAAACAACAGAGGAAGATAAAGGAGCAAGTGAAGATCACCTGTTAGTGCCTAGAAGATACGAGGGGGGTGTTAGCTGATAGCACCGATTAGAGAAGAACAAAGATATCCAACAATTGAAGTAAAAACAGAGAGAAGTGATGGTGAATAGTGGAAAAATTTATGTGTTCAGCCTAAAGAGGTTAAACATCTCACTATGTAAAATTAATTAGGGTAGGATAGGGATTTGAGGTAGTAAAACAGTTTACTCTTAGGGAATCAATTGAGCTATGCTATAGAACTCAAAGAGAAATCAAAATAGACATACTAATATTAGAAGATACTGTTATTGCAGTGTTGGGAAGAGATGCATTGTTTAAATTGAATTGTACAATAGGATGTACACTAGACGACTGTCTATTAGACAATCTGTCTGAAAAATAAAGTTAAAAGGGGAGACTGTTATTCGGGGTTACATTCTTACACTAAGAGATTTCAGGCTAGGCTAAAAAGGTGTTTAGTCATTTGCCAAGTCTGTGTGTAAAGAAGTCAAAAACAGGTGGGGAACTTTCCCAATCACATATTCTAAAAAGTTTTTAAATGGTTAGGAGGAAAATATTAGATTAAAATAAGTTAGGAGAACTAGGTTGAAGGAACTCTAAGACAGTAAGCTAAGTTTCAAAGTTAGTAGTAAGAGAGAGAACAGTGGTGAAGGACATTTTAAAAGTTTAGTGGGAAGATATGGTAGGAGTTTAGATCTGTTAGGAGCAGATGCATTGAGAAAGTATGTGTTGCTGAATAATAAGAGAAGATTGAGGGTGATTGAGTATCTATAGTTACAGTTCCCAGCAGGGAGATCAAGGTAATTATAGGTGTATTTTTTATAATCAAAAGTCAGGGATTAGAGATAGGACTGAGATTTGGGGAAAAAGTGACACTAGTGGTGATAGATGGAAGTACAAGCAAAGACAACTTTTTTCTTTGGGGAAAAACTAGGAGTAACTAAGGACATTAACACTTCAGTCTATTATAACAACAGTGAGAAGCAGGTTAACTCTTTCAACATTGATAGTTATTAAAGCCATAAATATATTGCATTTGATTATAAGGGAACCAATAGCTCCAGTGCCAATTTTAGGGTTAGGATGGGGACGTTCCTCCCATATGGAGAGATAATTATGGAGAATAAGTATTGTTATCAGGACCAGGAGTAGAAGGAGGTATAGTTTGGAATAGGGTTAGGAGTGACTGTTCACTTATTTTGCGTAATGTTACAGAGAAAGATCAGGGAGAATATATGTGTACTTATCTAGTGCAAGCATTAGAAGTTGTTCCGGTTAAGAATTATTGGTTAAAGGGCTATGTAATTCGTAAAGTGATGCCTATAATGGAAGATTTGAAATCTGTTGAAGCTTCCGCAGTCACCGAAGGAGTTCAGGAAGAATAGATTACAGTAGTCACTCCAACAGTGAATAATACACATAGGATATCGGTAGTGAAGGGTGTTAATTCATCAACTAAATCAACTACGTTAATGGTAACTTTGGGAAGGGATTAATGATACGATGGCAGGAAGTATGACACCGACAACAACTTTTCTGAAATTAAAGGAGGCAGCAAGAGAGACTCAGGGGTTTAGGTTACGACGAATAGGGTTAAAATAGGAGAGCAGATAGTAGTAGAGAGCAATATAGATTAATCTGAAATAGTGAAGGATACTATCATGGAGGACAGGATGAGGTCTTTGATTTTAATGACAGACAAGGAGAGGTATCTGATCAGTACCGCTCGTTAGGGAAGAGAGAAACTAAAGGGAGTGGTTTGATTCTTCTGTTGTGAAAATTAGAGATAGATGGGCAGGTTCCAGCAGCTCATTCTGTAAGATCAGTGAGGAATCTTGAGGGTCCATGTCTGGTAAGAATTCCACCAACAAACCTTTTAGAGACGGTCGTTCGACCTCTATCAAGGGTGTGTCAGTATTATGCGTTGTCATGATTGTGGTATCAGCAACAGTCAGTAACAGATAAAATAATGTCGTTGTCAAAACATTTGTTTAAGCCTAGGGTTAGGTGGTATTGGGTTAAGTGAATTAACGTGGGTGCATTTGTTAGAGGGAAAGTAAAATCAGGTAACCGCGAACTCTGAAGCATTTGAGGTGTAACCATTGAGGGTTAAAAGTTGTTTTTGTTCTAATAAAACATATGAGGTAAGGGGTATGTTTATGGGAATATCAGATGGTGATGATTATATGATGACTTTGGATAAGCACGGACAAAAGGGTAGAGAGGACAAATATAATGTTACTTTTTATATACCAGTTAGTAAGAAGAGCAGGACTTTGATGGTTAAAAGATTAGCTTTTGACTGACAATGTAACTATGGGGAATTTTAGAGATATTTGGTAGGTTTGTGATGATAAAGTATATATATTCTTACCCTATGGAGGGATAGGATTTTGGTACGTGTCAACGTGGAAGCTTCCATATGAGGCTTTTACTATTAAAAGAGAGATAGCATCGAAAACAGAAATCTGAAGCTAGGGTTGAAAATGGGGTGAAAAGAGATATGGTGACATTTAATAGTCTTCAAGCCTATCATTGAAGTATAAGTCTAAGGGAGAAGGGGGGACTTGGACTTTTTTCCATGGTATGGTGTAACATTTGGGAAGATCATATTGATAAATATTAGTTATACTTTGAGTTCAGATAGTTCAGATAATATCACTGGGGTTATATATATGCATTGAAGAAAATAGGGGATGCATTTGGTAGATCTGGTTGCAAGATCAGTTGGGGCAGTGATGGGTTACATTTTAATGGCAGCTTTGATAGCACTGTGTAATATGTTACTGACCTTTGAGAAAGTTATGATATTGAGATAGGTTGGAGAGTGAGGCCTGGAGACAACACTCAGATGCCGTTGTTGATTGTTCCTGATCTGGAGGAAGATGGATGGACTACTGATGGATAAATATTATTTTTTTATGAGTTGATGATTTTTCAATTTTTTCAATATTAGTGTGATTTGTAGTATGATTTATGAATCAAAGGGGGGAATGGGTTTATGTGATTCATACATCATTTATATATCATTTTTAAATTCTTAGGTGATAGTGAGGTTTAATTTGAAAATGTGGTTTTGGAAAAGATACTGTTTGGTCGTTTCTTTTCTTTTCTTCCAGAAGCATTTGGGGATACATGTGGAGATTTAAATACTCAAACAAGGACAATATGAAGGGACAATATGAAACGACAATGACTGGAGGAGATGAAAGAAGGAGAGGGTGTGGAAAGATTCCGATTCCATCATCAACAATCCATTGGAAGAGGAGACTACGGGGGAGATGAAGTGTAGTGGACTACATTCCAGTGTCTGCAATGAAATATAGACATATTTGATGTGTAATACATAATTGTGTTATATTCTTAGGGATTAATTTTTGTAGAAGGATATTTGATGTTATTGAATGCATGTGAGGATCTTAGATGTTTTTGTTTATTTCGTGAATGTTTAGGGACAGGACGTCTAGGCAGGGAGAGATCCACTGTAGGATCCGATGGGTTGACCAGCCTTACAATGGATATTTTTTGGATAGGATTTTGTTTGCAGGGGCTTACATGTGTATTTAATTGCATCATAGTTACAAATGCATTTACATGGTTTATGAGGTTATCTGGAGTACCGAGGTGGTTGCCTGGGGCAGAGGGACCGTGAGAGAATTTTACTGTCTTGATTGGATGGAAGGTTGCCGGACAGTTTTTCGCTCTTACACTCCATAAAGATTTGTTCATATGTCATAGTAATGTATTCACACTTCATAAACAGTTATTCATATTTCATAGAAAGGTAGTTACACTCTAGAGGAGAATGTTTTTGGTTTAATGTTAAAGATACTCAATAAGATAAATTGTTACTAGTCATAATCCTATTCTGTTTGTTTTCGAGACGTTTGGTTCGTCTCGAAGGGGGGAATATCGTATCTGAAGATTATGCCTTTGTTAAATGTTTTTCATGAAGAAATGGAATGTTGTTTGTGTTAGTTTCAAGAGGGAATGTTTTAGTGTAACGTCACATACACCAGACCGGAAGTGTGTTGTAGACAGGGGAGACTGGGGATTGGCCAGAAGAGGGAGCATCAGTGTTTATAAATAGGGGGAAAACGAAGAAGAAAGGGAGAACGAGCAGCCATTCTGAGGCGTCGCTCTCAGGGTGTCATGTCACCTGTCATTTATGCTGTAACCTCGTGATTTTAATAAAAGCCTCTAACACGATGCAGCATGAACAGACTTTTTGTTGACAGCAATAATGGCCACCATTCACCCGATACGACAACATCACACCACAGCAGGTGGATTCATTCCATGAAGCTGTGTTGTGTTTCCTGACAAGTGCTGTGGACTATGCACTTAAGAAGCTGCCACTGGAAGAGCCACTGATCAAGCACGCACAATTTGTAGATGTACGGCAGAGGGCTGAAAGTGACATTGAAGATGTCCTGTACTTTGTTGAAAGGTTAGTTTTTTTTCTCTAATTATTGTCTATCATCTTAGCTAAAATACCCTGTGTTTTATGATGAGGTGTGTTTACTCCTAAACTGCACATGAGATATTCTTATGTGGCTTCTCCTCAAAGATGTGTATGAACTGCTGCTGGTTGATGACTATATACCTAAAACGTAACAACTTGTAACTCTACTTTCATAAATAGGTTTCCCCATCTCCTCCCATACCATTGGCCAGAGGAGCATGACCTTCTGGGTGAGGAGTTTCTAAATTATCAGACCATGCCAATGATATCCCTGCAGGACTAAACTGAAATGGAAAGCTTCTGGGCTGAAATGGCAACCCGGAAGCATAAGGTAATTTTTTTTCCTTTTTTGTCTTTCCTTTTGGCAGGTGTGGCTTGGCTACATCTGTTGCTTAAAATTGTTGCATGCATATATGTGTCATGCATGTTGCAAATTATGCATGTTTTTATCTGAACTTTGTTAATGGATCAACCTACAGTATACTTACAGTATTAATCAATCAAAAATCAAGGTATGATTTTCCATTGTGTTTTGGTGCATTTTCCATAGGTGACAGGAGCCAAAGAATTCGAGAGGCTTGCTGCCGTCGCCAAGCTTGTCCTGGTGTTGCCCCATGCAAACGGAGATGCTGAGAGGGTGTTTTCAGTTGTGGGACTGAACAAAACCAAGAGAAGAAACAGCCTAGCATTGGATGGCACAATAATGACCATAAAGATGGCCAATCTGGAGCCCTGCTTCAAATGGGAGCCCCCCTCCGATATCATCAAGGCCTCCAAGAAGGCCACAGGCCAGTATAACCATGCCGACAGATCATAGACAAGAGGCCCATTTGAGATGAGCCAGGTCTGCGCAGAATCGATCACCGGCGATCACCGCCCAATGCATGCTGGTTAGATTTGTGTCCGACTTGATCCCGACTTTCTCTGACGTCATGTGGGCAACGATAACCTCATGAGATCAAGGCGGCCGCAGTTCTGAGACGCAGGCAGTGCAATTGCTTTTCACCGACTGCAGGACCCAGGCGGACCCAGGACAAAAACTCACTATGTTAACATATGCTATTCCACATAAACATCTAAATGTTTTTCTACAACAATATTAATAGTTAGCTATACCAGTGCAATGACCTATGGCACACTTTCACAACTCGTAGTGCTACATTCTCACTGCCAAGGACATGATCAGCGACTAATATATTCTTAGCAACACGGTTACACAGTATAACACTGTTTTATATAAATTGCACACACTTCACCTGAGCTTTTAGTGCCTCTGCAATGAGCTGAGCCCCAGTCACATCTTCCATTATTATTGTCGAGAAATCTGTTCAAAGTGCAAACGCGGTTAGCAATGCTTTCTTGGACTTGTTGTTCAGTAGCTTATAAATCGTGTTTAGATCTCTTGCAAATCATTAGTTTTGTCTGCTTTCCAGCATGCATTACATGAATAGCTTTTTCTTCTTCAGTGGGGTTTATAGGCAGTTGGCATCCAACGTTATGGTGCATTACTGCCCCCTATTGTACAGAAGTGTGGACATGAGCCGTGCAATAGCAGTCATGAATATTTAATAAACTAGTAGCATTTTTCTTTTTTTATTGCAAGAAATACATAATAAGCCCCCATTATGTGTTTATAAATGCACTTAACTTAACACTTAACTCAATTAAGTCATTATGAGTGTATGACAGTATGAACAAAAACTGTATGCACTCACTAACTCTGGATAAGAGTCTGGAAAGTCGCTCTGGATAAGAGCTTCTGCTAAATGACTAAAATGTAAAATGTAAATGACTTGAGTGTATGCATTATAGATATAGGCTTCATAGAAAGTGTTACAAATGTTCTCCTGTCATCTTATAGGAGATCCATTCATGGATTTAGTTATGGCTTGAGAATGTGACTGGTCTACGGAGATCTCCTTTATGTCTGTCTTTATATGTGACAACAACTTTTCTGTATTATGTGTATTTCCACAATCAATAATCATAAACGGTACTTCACTATGAATACTTTTGACTATGTGGTTTGAAGTACTTTACCGTTATCTTGCACATACATGAAGACTACTATAGACAGAAATCAATGCAGTAATGTTTTATTAAATAAAGGCTCTGATTAAAATATCATATTAATAAAATCAGGCATTTGGCTAATTCTTCTTCCCAGAAGCTCCTCTGAATGGTTTGGAGATGGCTCTGGAGAGAGCGTGTAACACCCTGACTATGAGTGGGCGTTTACGGGACTGGGACTCCTGGGGAGCAGGGGCCGGTGTGGTTATCAGGTCCTCCTTGGGTGGGGAAGTGGATGGAACCTCTGGAACCTCACACTCAGCATCTGTCATAAGAACATTTCATAATCAGAAAATGAATGTGTGTGTTTGTGTCTGTCCGTCTGCCTGCCTGCCTGTCCATCTGCCTGTCCGTCTGCCTGTCCGTCTGCCTGTCCGTCTGCCTGTCCGTCTGCCTGTCTGTCTGTCTATCTGTCTGTCTGTCTGTCTGTCTGTCTGTCTGTCTGTCTGTCTGTCTGTCTGTCTGTCCGTCTGTCTGTCTATCTGTCTGTCTGTCTGTCTGTCTGTCTGTCTGTCTGTCTGTCCATCTGCCTGCCTGTCCGTCTGCCTGCCTGTCTGTCTGTCTGTCTGCCTGCCTGCCTGTCTGTCTGTCTGTCTGTCTGTCTGCCTGCCTGCCTGCCTGCCTGTCCGTCTGCCTGTCTGTCCGTCGGTCTGCCTGTATCTGTTGTCACTGTTTTAACAAGCTTGTCATAGGGTGATACATCAATATGACATTATCGATGCTTATCACTTACCCTGTGAAATATGAGTCTCTCTGAGACGTTTGGTAGGCAGTGCATCCTGTTTAGGGTGGCTCTTCGGTTCCCCTTTTGTCTTGAACAGCTGTTGACAAAACACATCAGGACAACTGAGCCTGTGTAAAATACAGAGTGTGCATCCCAAAATGCACCCTATTCGCTACGTAAGGCACTACTTTTGGCAAGGGTCCAGAGAGCTCTGGTAAAAAGTAGTGCACTATATAGGGAATAGGGTGCCATTTGGGACATAGCCATTGACTCTCTCCCATGTGTATAAGATTGCATTACAGCGTCCTCACTCAACCTCCTAAAGACAATGACAACAGTTTTGTTCTAATGCTGAGAGACAATAGGGGTGTAGTGAATCTGTAGGGTAAATGTCAGCCCTGCCTTACAGAGGTCATCTCAAAACACAGAGCACCCTACCTTAATCATGATCTTTGGAAACTTATGCATTTTCGGTAGGAAACGCCACTTCCTGTTCTTCTTAGTCTCTTCCCCTCTGGCAGAGGGAAGACGGGCCATGCCGTCAGCCTTTACATCAGCCGGGCTAAGGCTCCTGGCAGGGAATTCCTCAGTAGCATTAAGATCAGCTACAACACCATGAGTGATGTCACTTGTGGCATTGCTGGTGTCTGAGTGAGAAGAGCACGCTAGTGTGACCGACCTGTGTACAATAACTGGGAGAAGAGGACGCAGCCATTGAAGTCAGTCCCTGAATCGCAAATGGCATTCTCTTCACTTTATAGTGCACTACTTTTGACCAGGACCCATAGGGTCTGGTCAAAAGTAGTGCACTAAATATGGAAGAAGGTGCCATTTTGGACACAGCCAGTGAATTTCACATCATAAAACGCAATGTATTGAGCATGTTACAATTAAGTCCTATGCAGATGAAAAGAGGTACTTTCACTTACCATCCTCCATTGTAGACTTGGACACATAAGTCAGGCTGTCCATCACCACGTCTGTCATAAACTTGATGACCTGATCCAAAACCATTTCAGCCGATGGTGGCATAGGCCTTCCCATACACTGCCCCAGGAGTCTCCTAACAGAAGTCTGGGCAAAGTTGTAAATGAGCTCTGAGGCATCGTCCTTTGACAGCTTCCTCAGGGCTGGTTTAGGCAGCGCTGGTTGAGAGAGGCTTCTGTGGCCAACCATGGATTGAAGCTGGCGGTTTATGGTTATCTCCTGAATGAGACCATGGACCTTTGTGATCAGGTTGCCAGATGCACCTTGAAGGGCTTCAACTGACAGGAGCCTATCCAGATGTTCTTCTGCTGAAGTCATCTCTGGGTCAGTCCGTCTTCAATGTGTCCATTATAGTTTTCACTATGATATTGGTGTCAGATATGTTTATTTCTTGTTGGCTCACAAGCGTTGACCGTGAACCTGTCTCGTCCATTGCGATAGAGGTATGGGATTCTGTCCTTGTGATCTCATCGGCAGCGCTCATGTCAGGCAACTGGTCAAGGCTCTCCAGTACAGAGTCTAACATGTTAGTGGCTATCAGACACTCCTCACTTGCAATCTGCCCAACAGATGAACTCTCAGAGTTGGCCACTCTACACTTGATCACATTTAGGATCAAGCTGAGCGTCTTCTTTGCAGTTTTGCTAAAGCCTTCTTGGCTGACTGCCACTGTTACGTCTTTTAGAGCCACAAGAGGTTTGCAACTTTCACTCAATCCACTGCCGTGGAGAGGAGAGGCTCTCTTCAAACTGTTGTTGCTCACAACTGACATACTCCTGGTGGGCAGAGTGAAATCCTCACTGCATGTGTCAATTACATGGTGGTCTGTTGAAGAGCCACTCGAAGACACAAGGGTTTTAGACCTTTTAGCCAAACAGACTTTTGACAAAGGCTTCTCACTTCTCACAGACGGAGGGCGGCTCCTGTCCTCAACAAGAGCAGTGTCAGCGGACTTAGAATGTCTGAGTGTCTCCACAGGGGCGGAGTCCAGCACATATTTGGCTGTGGTGACTGACACTGGTGGAAAAGAGAAAAAGATGTTCAGTCTATCCTTTACTCTGTGGTACATGGTTTGAGCAGCATCCAATAAGTTGTCAAAGACAACTCTGGGTTTGAGCTGGAACTCCAGCTTTTTCTCTCCTAGTGGGAAGGAGTCTGCGTCGTCCACAGTGTACTGGGATACACTTTCAAGGTCTTGCATGATAATATTTACTATATCTTCGGCTGTAGAAACCGCATGGTGTGAGAAGGTGGTGCTAGGTATGCTCTGTAGCAAAGAATGGCTGGCTTTGCTAGCAGCTCTGAGAATGGTCTCACTCACAATGTGTTTGGCCTTAGCTCGGAACTCAGCACTGTGAAAGCTCTGGGTGGAAATGTTAGAGGTTCTGCTGGCTGCACTAAGAGATCGCGTGAGTGTGGCAATCTCGGCTGACGTCACATCACTCGAAAGTGGAGAGGTCCTCCAATTTCGAAATTATCGAGTCCAACTTCTGGTTGAAGTCGAAGGATGAATTTGACGTGCTCTCCCCAACGGAAGCGGAGCAGTCTTCCTTTGAAGTGTCCCTCTCATCACCGAGATCACCTGTTTGATTACCCCTTTAGTGCAGGTGTCGAGGGTGAGCTGGTAGGCTGAAGCTGGGGACTTAGAAGGGGTCTTACTGTCTGTCTTCTGTACAGGAGACACTGCCAAAGTGGCCTCAGTTACAGGAGATTCCTGCACAGTGGTCTCAGTTACAAGTAGTCCAGTTGCAGAAAGCTCGATTTGCACAGGAGTATTTTTTTCCCTCAGTGAGATGGTGGGAGGTGAACAGCTTCCTTAGTTTGTCCAGGGTTTTGGTATAAATCTTCTGGGAACCTGAACTCACTTCCACCCAGAACATTTTGCGACCTGATTTCGTACGCATGGAGGCCTTATTGACCTCAGATACCTCATGCAGGTCGGAAATAATTCCACCAAAGAGATCAGAGGATGCCTCCTCAATATTCTCTGAGGAAACATGGACAGATAGGATTTCCGACAGTTTCCCACAAGTGTCGGTTTTATCCAGCGCAGCAGTATATGTCAAAGCTGCATCCTGAATGACCTGAGTGATGCATTGCTCAGCTTTGACAATATACTCCTCCACTGGTTGACCATGGAGGATGTCAACTTTATCAGCAGGGAGCTCCTTCTGAATACTCACATTCTCCTCTGATGGGCATGGGTTGTTGAAGATAATGCTCTCAGTGACCATCTTAGAGGAGGCGAGAGATGAGTCGAGAAGCAGAGATCTGTATATTGTCGAGGTGGACATCTCTGGGTGCTTTATCACAGCAGCCTCTTTCAAAATGGCCGACGGGCCCTGGAGGATGTCAGAGATATCCATGTCCTCAATGGTCTCTACCAGAGACGATAGTAGGTCTCTGGCTGCCAGGTTGGTAGGTCTCTGGTTCTCGAGCTCTGTTTTGATTGCTTGACAGGCAGTTGCCAGAGCAACAACAGAGCGAGAACACAACTGCTTCAAGGTGGAGTCAGAAAAAGATGATGACAGATCTGTCATGGACATGGTGGAGAGTTGACTCTCAGAGACAAATGGGCTGAGTTTGACAGACACCTGTCTGACCAAGTCCCCAGCAAGAGCTCTCATATATATTGCTCCACTAGCTGAGTTGTGGGAGCAGGCACTCTGTGGCCTTGACGGGTTCCTGTTATCCAAAAATCCTGTTATCCAAAAAAACTAAAGTACAAGATCCACAACATCGGATGACACTTCTGTCACTCTGTTGTCGGACAGAAATGTACTTGGATGAATGGTTCCTGCATTCACAGTCCAGTCGCAAATTGAGTTGTTGGACTGACTCTGGACTAGTGGAACTAGACAGGTTTCACTTGGACCTTGGCCAAAGAGCTCTGCCATTTTGAGCAGAACTGATCTTAAGACCTTTGACTTGGAAATGTTCAGCAGTGGGTCGTTGTTGGACAGTCTGCTGGATGGTCTGCTAGCCGATCTGTGAACCACTAGGCTTTGTATTTCTGCCGAAATGGCAGTTAGAAAATAGGTCAAGGGGCTGGACGCTCTCCCCTCATTTCCTCCGTTGGCTTTAGCCTTGATGATGCTATCTATGATGATGACTATGACCTGTCCAGCCAGAGGACCCAAGATGGCCTCAAGCTCCCTCTCTAACTCAAGGGGTGACTTGTGGCCGAGCGCAATATGCTCTATGGCATGGGAATACATCTTAGAAGTCGCCATGCTTAGCATCTCTTGGGCAAACTGTTGACTTGATGAGATACTTCCAGTCAGCAGAACTAGAGTTCCCTGACTGACACTTCGCATTAGCTCAGCCAATCTGGAGTTGAGAAGGTTTATAACCAACTAGACAATACCCATCATAAACTTGCCATCCGTTGACATTTTGCTAGGTCTTTATTTCTCCTGTCTACTCCGTTTGGGCGGCGGTACGATGTCACCCTGCGACTGGCCGCTCTGGACCATGTCGAAGACAGAGTCCTCAGAGATGCCAAACACAGATCTCAGTGGTGCTGAGTGTGGTCTGTGTCTCATCTCTCTATCGCCACCCTCAGGTGAGGAGACATATCGCTCTTCGTTCTCACTTAGCAAAGAGGTCATGGACCTGCAGAATGCACAACAGAAATGAATAGTATATGGTAACAAAATAAAAAATATGATCCAAGAATTTGGGACACAAACTCAACCTTGTTATTGTTATTCAAAGGAAGCATTGTGAACCATCTCAAACCACACTCAGACCAAACATTAACATTCAGAGTAAACGTTTTAGAGTGGTTGTGTAGTATCTAAGTAGTATTTCTCACTAAGTGGATCTGGAATGGATATTTGTACCTATAACAGGAAATACCTGCAAAAAGAGGAGGGGGTAGAGCTAGGTATATGTGAGAGGAGGGGATAGGGCTAGATACCTGTGAGAGGAGGGGATAGGGCTAGGTACCTGTGAGAGGAGGGGATAGGGCTAGGTACCTGTGAGAGGAGGGGATAGGGCTAGGTACCTGTGAGAGGAGGGGATAGGGGTAGGTACCTGTGAGAGGAAGGGATAGGGCTAGGTACCTGTGAAAGGAGGGGATAGGGCTAGGTACCTTTGAGAGGCGTGGATAGGGGTAGGTACCTGTGAGAGGAGGGGATAGGGCTAGGTACCTTTGAGAGGCGTGGATAGGGGTAGGTACCTGTGAGAGGAGGGGATAGGGGTAGGTACCTGTGAGAGGAGAGGATAGGGCTAGGTACCTTTGAGAGGAGGGGATAGGGCTAGGTACCTGTGAGAGGAGTTGATAGGGCTAGGTACCTTTGAGAGGAGAGGATAGGGCTAGGTACCTGTGAGAGGCATGGATAGGGCTAGGTACCTGTTAGAGGCATGGATAGGGCTAGGTACCTGTGAGAGGCATGGATAAGGCTAGGTACCTGTGAGAGGCGTGGATAGGGCTAGGTACCTGTGAGAGGAGGTGATAGGGCTAGGTACCTGTTAGAGGCATGGATAGGGCTAGGTACCTGTGAGAGGAGGGGATAGGGCTAGGTACCTGTGAGAGGCGGGGATAGGGCTAGGTACCTGTGAGAGGAGGTGATAGGGCTAGGTACCTGTGAGAGGCGTGGATAGGGGTAGGTACCTGTGAGAGGAGGGGATAGGGCTAGGTACCTGTGAGAGGTGTGGATAAGGGTAGGTACCTGTGAGAGGAGGGGATAGGGGTAGGTACCTGTGAGAGGAGGGGATAGGGCTAGGTACCTGTGAGAGGAGGGGATAGGGCTAGGTACCTGTGAGAGGCGTGGATAGGGGTAGGTACCTGTGAGAGGAGGGGATAGGGCTAGGTACCTGTGAGAGGTGTGGATAGGGGTAGGTACCTGTGAGAGGAGGGGATAGGGATAGGTACCTGTGAGAGGAGGGGATAGGGCTAGGTACCTGTGAGAGGAGGGGATAGGGCTAGGTACCTTTGAGAGGCGTGGATAGGGGTAGGTACCTGTGAGAGGAGGGGATAGGGGTAGGTACCTGTGAGAGGAGAGGATAGGGCTAGGTACCTTTGAGAGGAGGGGATAGGGCTAGGTACCTGTGCGAGGAGAGGATAGGGCTAGGTACCTTTGAGAGGAGGGGATAGGGCTAGGTACCTGTGAGAGGCGTGGATAGGGCTAGGTACCTGTGAGAGGCGTGGATAGGGCTAGGTACCTGTGAGAGGAGAGGATAGGGCTAGGTACCTGTGAGAGGCGTGGATAGGGCTAGGTACCTGTGAGAGGAGAGGATAGGGCTAGGTACCTGTGAGAGGAGGGGATAGGGCTAGGTACCTGTGAGAGGAGGGGAAAGGCGTGGGAATGCGTGTGCTGTAGGCAGTTCTGGCGCTGGTGCACCTGCTGGCTCCTCCACTACAGCTGAATCTGACGCTGCGGCCAAGAGAGGTCACCTCTCCTGCCTCATTACTTCCTGATCCAGAAGAGCTTGGCGAATCAGAGAGCTCTATCTGCATGGTGAGGTCAAGGGCGGGAACAACCACAGTGGATGTAGACTCCATCACCCATGCTACAATATCCATGCACTTGGCACTAAACTCATGTCTGCTCATCTGCAATGTTAAAAGACCATACAGAGTTAGTTTGTTAAAGGGGCTGCACTGATATAAAACTTAGAACCATTTACTCAAGCTAGTCAATTAAAGCAGTGGTTCAGGATTAAAGGTCCTGCAGGATTTCCACAAATGAATGTTTGGTCCATTTTACCAACATTAACTACTTTAGAGGTGACTATAACTCACCCCGGCACGCATATTCTCACTCAGCAGATTCCAATGGCTGAAAAGTAAATAAATGCAAGTACACAATGAACTACATGACATTACCTCTATTATCTTAGATTACGTTATGGATGGACATTACCTCTATTATTTTAGATTACGTTATGGATGGACATTACCTCTATTATCTTAGATTACGTTATGGATGGACATTACCTCTATTATCTTAGACTACGTTATGGATGGACCTCTATGGAACTAGGCCACACCCAGACATCCCTGATTGGTTATTTGGTCCGTTGAGTCCTTTGTATTGGCCCGAGACTATGGGAGACTCTCAATCTCCTCGCCTCCTTCTCAAAACCCATTGGATGAGAAGTTCAGAAGGGCGGGACCTCTGGCTTTCTCATCCAATGGGTTTTGAGAAGAGAGGACACGAGGAGTATGCAATTGAGATAGGGAACATATCTAGGGGATGCATGGGGAAGCCAAAGAGCAACTTACTCGTCCTTCATGTCCTGCACAAAGGTGTGTAGGTCTGGGTAGCTTCTCTTTCCCCTGCTGAGGGTGAGGCTGGTCTGGGAAGTTTCATCCTTGTGGGTCACGGTAGTGAATGTCACCACTGCATCCTGATGGCGACAACAGAAAGCAGAGTTAGGCTGTAATTCAATTTTGCGTCATTAAAACACAAAATATCTCAATGAAATGTCATACATGTAATAGAAAAATACATCATACCTCCTGTGACTGAGATGGGATGGCAACAGCCTCGTCCAACTCAATCTCTCTTTCAACCTCCTGCGACTGAGATGGGATGGCAACAGCCTCGTCCAACTCACTCTCTCCTTCAATCTCCTGCGACTGAGATGGGATGGCAACAGCCTCGTCCAACTCACTCTCTCCTTCAACCTCCTGCAACTGAGATGGGATGGCAACAGCCTCGTCCAACTCACTATCTCCTTCATCCTCCTGCGACTCAGATGGGATGGCAACAGCCTCGTCCAACTCACTCCCTCCTTCAACCTCCTGCGACTGAGATGGGATGGCAACAGCCTTGTCCAACTTACTCTCTCCTTCAACCTCCTGTGACTGAGATGGGATGGCAACAGCTTCGTCCAACTCACTCATTCCTTCAACCTCCTGCGACTGAGATGGGATGGCCACAGCCTCGTCCAACTCAATCTCTCTTTCAACCTCCTGCGACTGAGATGGGATGGCAACAGCCTCGTCCAACTCACTATCTCCTTCATCCTCCTGCGACTCAGATGGGATGGCAACAGCCTCGTCCAACTCACTCCCTCCTTCAACCTCCTGCGACTGAGATGGGATGGCAACAGCCTTGTCCAACTTAGTCTCTCCTTCAACCTCCTGTGACTGAGATGGGATGGCAACAGCTTCGTCCAACTCACTCTCTCCTTCAACCTCCTGTGACTGAGTTGGGGTATCTGTCTCTAGAACAGCCTCGTCCAACTTGGTTAGTCTCTCAGCCTCTCTGTGATCTTTATGGGATCTAGATAGAGAAAAGGGAATCTCTCTTAGGTCACTGCTATAATGTGAGTGTGAGGATGTGTTCCAATTATAGAATTAGTATCATAGAATTAGAATCATTCTAGAATTAGAATAGAATCACTCAAATTCTATGGCTCCAATACTCTTGAGATGACTCGGCCTATCCAGAGCCAAATATTTAGAGAATTCTGCCAACTTTTAAAAGGACTCAATGTTAGCGCCTTAGAGCCTTTCATTTATCCTTTCATTATAAGTAAAATCTAATTATAGATGTTCAGTTACATAGCATTGTTTAAAATGTCAACATTGCCCATGGGGAGCCAGCTGTCATATGGATATCTACTGTGTCATGCAATGTATACATAAACTCAGCAAAAAAAGAAAACGTCCCCTTTTCAGGATCTTTCAAAGATAATTCGTAAAAATTCAAATAACTTCACAGATCTTCATTGTAAAGGGTTTAAACACTGTTTCCCATGCTAGTCCCCTGTAGCTCAGTTGGTAGAGCATGGCGCTTGCAACGCCAGGGTTGTGGGTTTGTTTCCCACGAGGGGCCAGTATGAAAATGTATGCACTCACTAACTGTAAGTCGCTCTGGATAAGAGTGTCTGCTAAATGACTAAAATGTAAAATGTTGTTCAATGCATTGAACCATAAACAATTAATGAACATGCACCTGTGGAACGGTCATTAAGACACTAACAGCTTACAGACGGTAGTTATGAAAACTTAGGACCCTAAAGAGGCCTTTCTACTGACTCTGAAAAACACCAAAAGAAAAATGCCCAGGGTCCCTGCTCATCTGCGTGAACGTGCCTTAGGCATGCTGCAAGGAGGCATGAGGACTGCAGATGTGGCCAGGGCAATAAATTGCAATGTCCGTACTGTGAGACGCCTAAGACAGCGCTATAGGGAGACAAGACGGACAGCTGATCGTCCTCGCAGTGGCAGACCACGTGTAACAACACCTGCACAGGATCGGAACATCCGAACATCACACCTGCGGGACAGGTACAGGATGGCAACAACAACTGCCCGAGTTACACCAGGAACGCACAATCCCTCCATCAGTGCTCAGACTGTCCGTAATAGGCTGAGAGAGGCTGGACTGAGGGCTTGTAGGCCTGTTGTAAGGCAAGTCCTCACCAGACATCACCGGCAACAACGTCGCCTATGGGCACAAACACACCGTCGCTGGACCAGACAGGACTGGCTAAAAAAGTGCTCTTCACTGACGAGTCGCGGTTTTGTCTCACCAGGGGTGATGGTCGGATTCGTGTTTATCGTCGAAGGAATGAGCGATACACCGAGGCCTGTACTCTGGAGCGGGATCGATTTGGAGGTGGATGGTCCGTCATGGTCTTGGGCGGTGTGTCACAGCATCATCGGACTGAGCTTGTTGTCATTGCAGGAAATCTCAACGCTGTGCGTTACAGGGAAGACATCCTCCTCCCTCATGTGGTACCCTTCCTGCAGGCTCATCCTGACATGACCCTCCAGCATGACAATGCCACCAGCCATACTGCTCGTTCTGTGCGTGATTTCCTGCAAGACAGGAATGTCAGTGTTCTGCCATGAAGAGCCTGGATCTGTTGGATCGGAGGGTGAGGGCTAGGATTTAGCCATTCCCCCAGAAATGTCTGGGAACTTGCAGGTGCCTTGGTGGAAGAGTGGGGTAACATCTCACAGCAAGAACTGGCAAATCTGGTGCAGTCCATGAGGAGGAGATGCACTGCAGTACTTAATGCAGCTGGTGGCCACACCAGATACTGTTACTTTTGATTTTGACCCCCCCTTTGTTCTGTTGGTCACACGTCTGTGGAACTTGTTCAGTTTATGTCTCAGTTGTTGAATCTTGTTATGTTCATACAAATATTTACACGTTAAGTTTGCTGAAAATAAACGCAGTTGACAGTGAGAGGACGTTTCTTTTTTTGCTGAGTTTATATCTCAATGTCCCAACTCTCTAAATACATGGCTCTGGGCCTACCTCTCCATAGGCGGTGACCTTTGACCTACTACTGAATCTGTAGGCCTATGTGATCCTGTAACCAGTCACAAATGTGTCATTAGTGTAAATCACTTACCTGACTTCCTTCATAACATCAGCTTCATTGATGGGGTCATCCAGGTCTATGAGGGTGAGGTCATTCCCACTGACCTCTGACCTCTGAAAGACAGCACAAAGTCATGTTTAGATGTCACCTACTGTGTCGCCTTTTGCCGTGTTCAAAACAACTGGGAAATCTCTGACTTCCGACTTCAGTGCGTTCAAGACAACTGGGAAATAGGGAAAAAAACAAGCTCCGACTGGGAAAAATCGTTTTGAACAGTCATCCAACTCGGAATTCCAAGTCGGAAGCAGCGGCTTGGCGGGTCATGTTTTGGAGGACGCCTGACTCGACCTTCACCTCTCCCGAGCCTGCTGGGGAGTTGCAGCGATGAGACAAGATCGTAACAAGATCGTAACTACCAATTGGATATCACGAAAAATTGGGGAGAAAAAGGCGGTAAAATTACCACCACAAAATGTAAAAAGGAATTCCAAGTCGGAAACTCTGGCATCTTTCTAGAGCTCCGACTTTCCGACCTGAAGATCACGGACATGATTTGACCTAGTTATTTTTTTCGAGTTCCCAGTTGCCTTGAGAGCGCCATTAACCCAACTCTCATTGTCACATCATAATGCATCATATTCAGAGAAATATAATCACCAGAACATCATATCAGGTGTACAGTTCAGTTTACCAGTCAAATTGCCAAGGTCAGAGGCTCTATCCTTTCTAGTGATTCTATTTCTATGGTCACATAATAATGCATCATATCTATGATTGTGTCCGAAATAGCACCCTAGTTCCAATATAGTGCACTTCTTTTGGCTGGAGCCCTATAGAGTCCCACAGTATGAGTCATAATACCCATAAAACCTAGTGGTCAAACAGGGAAATGGTCATTTTTCCACCATTCATTTTTCCCATTGGGGATTTTAGAAACACTTAAAATAAGGTCTGTGTTTCGTGTAGGCTTACCCTGGTGTGACATTTTGATAACCGTGTAAATCTCTCTAGGACAAGGTGACTTATCAATATATTCGCCTGTATTTACCTCCCAAAAATGTAATGCTTATTAGCTGCTAATGTTGCTATCATAAAGAACTACAAATTTTACGTTTAAGTCATTTAGCAGACGCTCTTATCCAGAGCAACTTACAGCTAGTGAATACATATATATTTTTTATACTGGCCCCCCGTGGGACTCGAACCCACAACCCTGGCGTTGCAAACGCCATGCTCTAGCAACTGAGCTACATCCCTGCCGGCCATTCCCTCCCCTACCCTGGACGACGCTGGGCCAATTGTGCGCCGCCCATGAGTCTCCCGGTCACGGCCGGCTGCGACAGAGCCTGGATTAGAACCAGGATTTCTAGTGGCACAGTTAGCACTGCGATGCGGCGCCTTAGACCACTGCGCCACTCAGGAGACTTATGCCAAATGCCATGATGATCATGCTGATCGAGGCAAAGGTAAGAATCTCTGGATTAACTATCTAATGTTAGCTAAATGTAGTAATGAATAAATTGGCTGCATTTCTTTAAATGGACAATTCTGTGAACTGTCTAGTGCAAGTTTTAAATTGACACAATACCCGTTAGCAAAGGTGTCAGCTAGAGATGACATGCAGGAGCTTGCAGGGATTTGTAGTTTTGCATGATGTCTACTTTGATGCTAATTAGCATTTTCGAATCTGAGAGTAAATAGAGCCGAATATACTGATAAAAGTCAACTTGTCCGAGAGAGATTTACAGGGTAAGCCTACACGAAATACAGCCCTTATTTTATGGGTTTCTAAAATCGCCTATGGGAAAAATGAATGGTGGAAAACGATTGGAACCATTTCCCTGTTTGACCGCTAGGTTTTATGGGTATTATCACACCTCCACTGTAACACTCTATAGAGGGGTTGGTTGTTAAGCAACAAAACTGGCATGCAACTATGGGGCAAAATAGACAGGGTTTGACTTAGACAACATGTAAACTATATTTAGTCTCTAAATGTTTAATGCAAACATAAATACATTTGAACAATGAACTCGTATCAAATACATTGTTACAGTTGTTGTTGGTTAGCTAGGTAGCGAATTTTAGCCATTGCATAGACATGATATCAGTCAAAACACCTCAAAACAAGACTTGGTATCAATAACACCATACAACGAGCTGAAACATGCCACAGAGCTACGATTCCCCACATGGCAGCTTGTTGTTAGCTGAGGTTCAGAATCATAACAAGATACACGACTTCCGGCCATCGATGCGCGAGCATCATTTTCGTGACGTCAGCCAACCCTTCTATGGCTCCTAGTCAAAAGTAGTGCACTAGCTCCTGGTCAAAAGTAGTGCACTAGCCTACATAGGGAATAGGGTGCCATTTAGGACGTATTTATGAAGGCGCTGTCATAACCTTTGACCCCCATTTGACCCACAGCAGATTCTACTTACTGTACCTTTAGCCAACTCTCATGACTCCCCGGCCAGACTTTCTAGTTTGATATTACAGCATGAATAGCACATTATTTCATTTGTTAAACAATATTTAATCCACAGTAATTAATATAATTACTCTTTATTCTCCATCTCCTTGCAAAATCAGCACATTTCCTTGCCAAAATGAACGCGCATCCAGAGCGAAAACAAACGCAATCCTCCAGCACTAGGGAGGATTAGACTGAACTGCTCCAGCGGTTTTTGATCAGTTTAAACGTTTATCAGTGATGACGTAACAATGACCTGTACAGATTTGACGCACTTTCGATCTCGTGCTGATGCAACACTCTGTGTTGTTGAAAGCTCATGTATGGAAATCCTGCGAGTTGTAAACAAATGTAGGCTATTGTTGCCCTTAAAACTGTAATGTTGAGGACGCCATGAAAAATAAAATACATAACCCACACCGTTAGGCCAAGGTACATGCAATTGTCATAATTTTGCCAATAGACTTCTTGTTCCTTGTTGTATGTAGCCTTTCTTTTGGGATTAGCACCACTGTCACCTAGAAATTGATACTGCGGTTGTCACATAAAACAGATAACCCATAGTTCATTATTAAATAACATAACTAATTTCTTTATTTTATTACTCATAAAATATACAGCAATCTTCAGATACTGAAAGAATTCATGGGAGTTTCGAATTCAGTCACTATTTCATATGTACATGCTAGTTTCATCCTTTTAAATAAAAAAAAAGGACACGAAAAAAACTGTGAACCTCCTGTTCCTGATTTGACGAACATAGCATATGTATTGTACATATTTCCAGTTAAAATGATTTTTAAAAAGAGACAAAAACGGGGTTTGAACAAGCAATCACATAAAAGGATTGAGTGGTTTCATTTTTTTGAAGAAGTTAAAGCAAGCAAAACCTGTCAAAATACTGTAATGACCTGACTAGATCATAAAAGAACAACTGTCCAGACAGAGGATTGAGTTTACGAATGGACGGTTTATTAAACCAACTTTACACAGGCTACTGTTTGGCCGTAGCCCACGCCAAATAAATGAAAGATAATCCACAAGCCAATCGTGACCTTCTCTTGTGAAGCCCAGACGTAAAAAAGAGAGAGAACAAAGGCTAAACCTGGTCTTAACTTCCAATGCTCCATCCCCCTGCCCAACCCCTCTCCACGCCACTCCGCCAACCGCCAGGATGCCCGGCATCAGAACATTCCAGGCATTCCCGTGATTGGCAGATAGCAGGTTGATTGACATGTCGGACCCCGCGAACACTGGGTACTGGTAGGTACAACACAACCATCTACTAGCCTAACACATAACACACAGCTGTCTGTGCGGGTCGCTACACAGCCCCCCACCACAAAGTCACTCGTCCCCGAGGGAACAAACAAAGTCTCTGAAGCGACCCGGAGGTCTCCTTTGCCTGCGTGGCTGTGATGGCCGCAGAGTGCCCCTCTGGGAACCAGGGGATGAAGGCAAGGACATGGGGGACAAGGAAGCGGGAACGGGTAATACAGTCCGTGGCTCTGGGGAACCACGCGGTGACACAGGGGGAGTGGGCTGTCTGGAGCCTTGTCTGCGGCACCTGGGGGTGGGTGCCTGGAGAATGTCATTGCCAGAGAGGGGAATTGTGGGGGGTTCCTGGGGTTTGGGGAGAAGAGGCCCCTCTATATGGGGCTAACCTGTCCCGGTGCAGTGTCACCTTTCTCCCCCTGGGAGGAAGCTGCACCCGGTAAACAACCTCCTCTACCCTCTCCAGGACACTGCAGGGTCCCACCCAGTGACTGTCCAACTTGGGGCATCTGCATTTTTTCCTTAGCGGGCTGTAGACCCAGACCAGCTCCCCAGCCACAAAGTGCCTTCCCCGGGTGTGCACGTCATAGTTCCTCTTCTGCCTCACACCTTCATTCAGCAGCTGCTCTCTGGCGAAGGTGTGGGCTGTCTCCAGGCGGTCCTGGAGTCTCCGGGCATACTCCGGCCCCGGGGAAACATGAGGGCTATCCAGGGGCCGACCAAACGCCATCTCCGCAGGGGTACGGATCTCTCTCCCCAGCATGAGGAGGGCAGGCGTGCAGGAGGGGGAGTCTTGGACAGCGGAGCGGCATGCCATGAGGACCATAGGCAGGTGCTTGTCCCAGTCACGCTGGTGTTTGGAAGAGACGTTGGCCAGCTGCTGTCCAAGCGTTTTGTTGAAGTGCTCCACAAGGCCATCACTTTGAGGATGGAGAGGAGTAGTGCGGGTCTTGTGCATACCCAGCCTCTCACACATGGTGGCGAACACACGGGACTCAAAGTTTCTGCCTTGGTCACTGTGGATGGACTCTGCAGCTCCAAACCTGCTGAACATCCCCGCTGTCAGGGCGTCGACGATGGTCTCTGCCTCCTGGTCAGGCAGAGCATAGGCCTCGGCCATTTTGTGAAATAGTCCATGGCCGTGAGCACCCAGCGGTTTCCACTGTCTGTGGTGGGGAACGGCCCAACTACATCCACTCCCACCCTCTCCATGGGAGTCCCCACTGGGAACTGTTGGAGCTGAGCATGAGAGCGGCCTGGGGGGCCCTTTCTCGCTGTGCAGTTGTCACAGCGGCGGCAAAAGTCTTCCACATCCCTCTTGTGCTGCCCCCAGTAAAAGCCCTGACGGAGGCGGCGCAGTGTTTTTGTGACCCCAAAGTGTCCAGTCCCCACCCCCCATGAGTACTCTGGAGCACAGCCTCCCGCAATGCTTTTGGGACCACCACCTGCCACCTCTCCTCCCCCGTAGCTGACTCCTTCCATGCCCGCTGTAACACGCCATCAGCCAGCCGCAGTCGCTCAAACTTTGACCACAACCCTTTGGTCGTGAGTGAGAGCGCTGTCACCTCTTCCCATGGTGGCCTCACCTGCGCCTCTACCCATTGTAGCACTGGCTGTAGGTCTGTGTCCCGTCCCAGCAGACAGGCCCGCTCGCCCGACACACTGTGGCACAGACCCCCTCCTCTGCACACAGCTCTCTCTCCCGTCCCTCTCTCCGTTCACAGTGGCGGCAGCCGTCTGCAGTACAGGGCCGACGGGACATGGCGTCGGCGTTGGAGTGGCGTGCCCCTGCCCTGTGCACCACCGTGAAGTCATACGGCTGAAGCTCCTCCAACCAGCGTGCCACCTGCCCCTCTGGCTCTCTGAAAGACATGAGCCACTGGAGAGCAGAGTGGTCAGTCCTTACAGTAAAGGGCAGACCACCCAGGTAGTACTTGAAGTGTTTGACGGAAGCCACAACAGCCAAGAGCTCCCGCCGGGTGACACAGTAGCGGCGCTCATGTTTGTCAAATGTTTTGCTGAAGTACGCCACCACTCTCTCCCCCTCCTGCCCCACCTGGAACAGCACCCCACCCATGCCCACATTGCTCGCGTCTGTGTCCAGGATAAAGGGCAATGTGAGGTCAGGGGGGGCGAGCACGGGGGCCTCGATCAGTGCACGTTTGAGGGTGTTGAACGCCTCCTCACACTCCACTGTCCAAGTGAAAGCCTTGTCCTTCGGCAGCAGGCGGTTCAGTGGAGCAGCAACGCTTGAGAAGCCCCGTACAAACCTCCTGTAGTACGAGGCCAGGCCCAGGAAGCTCTTCAGCTGACGCTGGTCGGTGGGGGTGGGCCAGTCTCTGACAGCCGCTACCTTGTCCTCCATGGTGCTGATCCCTTCCTTCCCCACTCGGTGGCCCAAGAAGGACACCTCTCTCCTCATGAAGTGGCACTTCTCGGGGTGGAGCTTCAGACCTGCGGCAGCCACCCTCTCCAGCACACACCGTAGCGCCCCCAGGGCTGACTGGAAGGAGCTGCCATGGGCCAGGATGTCATCGAGGTATACCAGACACTGCTGTCGGGGGGATGCCATCCAGCACCCTGTCCATCAAACGCTCAAAAGTAGCTGGAGCGTTGCACAGGCCAAAGCACAGGACCTTGAACTGCCAGTGTCCTCTGTTAGTGGAGAACGCAGTTTTGGCTCTGGCCTCTGGGGAGAGGGGCACCTGCCAGTAGCCACTGCGGAGGTCTAGTGAGGAGAACCAGGAGGACCCCCTAACCAGGTCCAGCGACTCATCGATACGTGGTATGGGGTATGAGTCCTTCCTGGTTACCTCATTCAGCCGCCTGTAGTCCGCTCAGAACCTCAGCTTGCCCCCCTTCTTCGGAACCATGACGACTGGCGCCGCCCAGGGGCTGTCTGAGGGCTGAATGAAGTCTGCCCGCTGCATCTCCAACACAGCCTTGTCTGCCGCCTCCTGGCGTGCCAGCGGGATACGGCGGGGACGCATCTTGATAGTTCGAGCATCACCTGTGTCGATCTCATGCTGCACCAGATGAGTCTGACCCACCTCTTCCTCACTCAGCGCAAAGCTGTCTCTGAATTCAAACAGCAACTGCCACAACCGTTCTTGCTGCTCGGGGTCAAGACCAACACAGTTCCTCCCCCATATCTCCCTCACTGCAGACAGTGTCCTCTCCCCTCCCATCTGGGGTAGCTGGGCTGGGGGGCGCGGCCCCGGGCTCACAGAGGGCTGTGTCGTGGAGGTAGCTGGGGGAATGTAACACAACGCCGTAGGTGACAGGGGGGCTGGGGAAAAGTCACACACAGATGTGGGGGAGGGGGGGCAGCCATGAGTCTCTGCTGCTTTAACTGTTGGAGTAAAGGGTTTGTTGGGTTGAGTGAATGTGACATTAGGGGCCATGGTGACCTCCGGCCCTCCCTGGAAGCTCAGTGTGCCCCTATTTAGGTCTAACTGGCAGCCTGTGCTCCTAAGAAAGTCCAACCCCAGGATACAAGGGTCCTGCACAGCCACCACCCACACAGGATGACGCACAGTCCTGCCCCCTACTGTCAGAGTCATTATTCCCTTCCCTTTCATGGGTGCCAGCTCACCTGTGACTGTGCGGAGCTGCACAGTTGTAGGCTCACACTGAGTCCAACCTGGCACAATATCTGGCCTCACCAGGGTTACTGTGGACCCAGTGTCCACCAGGGGCGGAGCAGGGCACCCCCTCCACAGTGACAGGGACATGACAAAAGTCCCCAACACAGGTCCGGCCCACCACAACAACAGGCTCCATCCGCTTGCCCACGTCTGCTTCTGGGGGAAGTGGAGCCTTGCTTCCCCGTCTGTGCCGGTGGGCTCCTCCTGAAGAAGATGGTGGTTGGGATAGAAAGCCAGGGGTCCGCACTACCCGGTCTATGCGGACCCCGAGCCGTTTCCCTGAGCTCTGGGGGACATGGGGCAATCTCGGCGCAGATGGCCTGGCTGGCCACAACCCCAGCAGACCCTGGGACCAGGGCGTGTGTTTCGTGCCGCCTGTAGCGACACAGCACGAATGAGTTCTGTAATTTCAGCCACCCATGCAGGCTTTTCCGGCTCCGGGCTGCTCTGCCCCCCAGCTCGCACAGAGGGTCTGTCTCCCTGCACCCCCACCAAAGCCCCAGCTGAAGCCCCAGCCCACACCAGCTCCCTCTCTAAAGCCATCTCCAAGGCTACCTGCAATGACTCAGGATGAGCCAGCTGGGTCTGTATGCGCAGCTCCGTAGGAGAGAGCGCCTGCATGAACTGGTCCCGTGCTAGCTCGCTCTGCACGGAGGGGGGCATGTGAGCATATGCCCGCCGAGAGAGGCTCTCAATGTCATTAGCTAGCACCCGTAGAGGCTCTCCAGGCTGCCTGCGTATATTACTCAGTTCGGAGCGCAGTAGCCCGGGCTGTACACACTGTCCATAGCGCCTCCTCAGTGCTCCCACTAAAGCACCATAATCACGTCTGTCCTCGGGGCTAATCAATATCAAACAGGCCAGAGCTTCATCCGTGAGGCATAAAGCCAACTGCAGTGCCCTTTCTTCATCCGACCACCCCCTACAATGAGCTAACAGTTCAAACTGAGCATGAAAAGCTTCCCAATCCGCCTTACCGGAACACTTCGGGGTCTTAACAGATACGGACGCAGCCGGGAACTGGGCGCCGCCATGTTTGTTTACATCCTGAGCCCCAGATTCCTCGTCCCGCCGCGTCGACGTCACCCCTTCGGTCCGCCCACCAGAATCCGCGCGAAACACAGTCGACGAATGACTCATGCCCGCTTCAGCCGCCATCACTCTAACGTCCTCCCTCAAGCGGCCTCTGGGCTCCGATGCCCTGGCGATCTCCTCAGCCAGAACCCCCGACGTCCATGCACACGCACCTCCTTGGCCATAATCGTCCCCTACCTCCACCTTCACTTTCGGATTCCCTCGAAGCATCTTCAACCCCCGTTCTCACCTACGGTAGCTAGCTACAGAAGTCAGCTAGCTAGCTGGCTAACTTTTATCAACGTTTTTACTTCTGAAACCAATGTAATGACCTGACTAGATCATAAAAGAACAACTGTCCAGACAGAGGATTGAGTTTACGAATGGACGGTTTATTAAACCAACTTTACACAGGCTACTGTTTGGCCGTAGCCCACGCCAAATAAATGAAAGATAATCCACAAGCCAATCGTGACCTTCTCTTGTGAAGCCCAGACGTAAAAAGAGAGAGAACAAAGGTTAAACCTGGTCTTAACTTCCAATGCTCCATCCCCCTGCCCAACCCCCCTCCACGCCACTCCGCCAACCGCCAGGATGCCCGGCATCAGAACATTCCAGGCATTCCCGTGATTGGCAGATAGCAGGTTGATTGACATGTCGGACCCCGCGAACACTGGGTACTGGTAGGTACAACACAACCATCTACTAGCCTAACACATAACACACAGCTGTCTGTGCGGGTCGCTACAATATGTACATGCTAGTTTCATCCTTTTAAAGAAAAAAAAGGACACGAAAAAACCTGTGAACCTCCTGATCCTGATTTGACGAACATAGCATATGTATTGTACATATTTCCAGTTAAAATGATTTTCAAAAAGAGACAAAAACGGGGGTTTGAACAAGCAATCACATCTTTTGGTCCATGTCTGTTTTTCAATCAGTGAAGTGCTACTATCCCCTTGGACTACAGGTTATTGCCGTCATAAGGTGTCCGTCTGTCTGTTGGCTGGACAGTTTCTACCGTTTAGGACCTTTGTGGGTAAAGGTAAAGGTGGGGTATAGCAGCAGCAGTTCCTCTGAAGTCCAGTATCTGCTGGAAGGACACCTGGTGGTACGAGAGGATGAGTGTGGCCAGCCAGCCTGTTGTGCCTCCCCCTCTCCCTCCCTCCCTCCATTTCTCTCTCTCCATCTGCGGGACTCTTAAGGCTCCTGTGCGGACTGTCTCGGCTCGTGCCCTCCCAAAGCTGGCTGTGGTGATTTAAGACACGGTGTGTATGTGTGGATTTGTTTGTGGCCTCTGCCCCACTTCACTGTCCATCCGCCTGCCCTTGGCTCCGCTCCTGGGCAGCGACCACCACCACCCTCAGTACGTCTCTGAGTCTGAGTCGTTGAGTTCCTCATCCTTGTAGAAGCCTCCATCGTGGTCGCGGTGGCCGATGTTGTTGAAGCTGCAGTAGGAGCTGTGCTCGCTGCGCAGCACGGGCAGGCTGTCGAAGGTCACACTCTTGGAGGGGCTGGTGGTGTAGTGGTTAATGGCACTGAAGGACAGGCTGGGCGCCGGGTTGCAGGGGGACACGGGCATCATGGTGGCCAGGATCAGCGCCAGGCAGTCCGCCACGTCTTTGTTGGGGGCGCAGGCCAAGGCAGGCGTGTAACCTGAGGGGTTCAAACAGAACAGCAGAGGGTCACTTCAGGAGCATCACCGTTTACTACAACACTTTTGGTGAAAAACATGAAATAACAGCAGGCTAGGAGATACAAAGTTAAGACAACAACCAAGCAGTGGACTAGAGAGAAACATTTGTGGACACATTGAGAAGAGAAGTACAGAAGAAAACGGTGTTAGCGTTATGGATCTTACCATTCTCATCGACTGCGAGCACGCTAGCACCCTTCACTAGTAGCTCCTGAACCACCACTGTCAGACCATTTCTGTCTGCAACGTGTAACGACCTGAGGAGAAAGTACCGTCAGATTAGCCAGCAGCAAATGAGGATACCTCCCAAACGTCAGACTATTCCCTATATAGTGCACTTCTTCTAATTATAATAATAATAATATGCCATTTAGCAGACTCTTTTATCCAAAGCGACTTACAGTCATGTGTGCATAAAATTTTTTGTGTATGGGTGGTCCCGGGGATCGAACCCACTACCTTGGCGTTACAAGCACCGTGCTCTACCAGCTGAGCTACAGAGGACCAATTCTTCTGGCCCAATTAATACAGCTGAACCATACGTACGTCTGTAAGGCTGCGTTAGTCGAGTTGATGAGGTTCCTGTCTGTAATCTTCTCCAATATCAACAAAGCACTGGTTTCATGCCCCTTTAAAAACCAGAGTCAAAATGTCAGACCAAAATTTTAACCAGAGAGAGCCAACTGTTCAGATGAACGTCATCTTCATGTGGGGATGCTCACCTTACTGCAGGCCAGATGAAGAGCAGTGTTCTTGACTGCATCCTGCAGGGTGAGCTCTGCTTTGGCACTGCTCACCAACAGCTCTGACACAGACAGAGAAACATAAAGAAACTCAATTAGGAAATGAAGCGACTTATTAAAATGTAAAACAGACATGTTGAACTTAAGCCGGCTGGGCGAGGCAAAGCGGAGGAGAGGGGGCTGCGTACCGACAGCGTTGGTTTGTCCGTTCTCAGCAGCCATCATGAGGGAGGTCTTCCCGGAGGCATCGGGGGAGTTGACCTGGGCGTTGTGGCCTAGCAGCAGCTGAAGACACTCCACGTGGTCCGTGAAAGCCGCCGCATGCAGGGGGTCCTGGAGAGAGAGGAAACGTATTTCACCGACATCATGTAGGACTGTTATAAACAAGTTTGTTCAATTAACCCTGTTTATACCATAGAAATATAAAATCACTAATAGATGTATTAAAAGTAATCTACAATCCCTCATCCAACCCCAGAGGTCATTTTATTCCCAAGACAACATTATTCTCCAGAAGAAAAGGACTTTGTCATGTGCTGTAGTTACCGGTTCTTGGTGTCAGTGGCGTTGACAATGGCCGGCCCCAGAGTGTCGATCAGCATCTCTGCAGCCCCTCGTTGTCATTGATCACAGCACAGTGGAGGGGGCTGAACGAGTTGCCCTCGGTCTTGTGGAAAACCTCCTGTTCCAGCAGCACCTCTACACACGTGTCATGGCCTAGTGGAAGATTGATTCATACAGGAAAAAGATGACGTCGCTGCAGACCACAACAATACTCTCAGAGAAAGCTACACATCTGACAATGGTGAAGTCACAAAAGATGTTTTAGCTACAACATATGCTATGTCAATCCCTGACAAAGTCCTGTTTCAGTGTAAGGTCCTCCACTGAGAGTCATAACCCCTAATTCTGTTGTAGCCTTGTTCATTCCCCCACATGGCTCCGTCCACACCAATCGAATGCTTTTCAAGCCACAAGAGGGAGTGAATGAGTGTACACTTCATGGAGGAGAGAACAGAGCTACAGTCCAGTTAGTCAGTACGTACCGTTGTATGGCCTGCCTAATTCAGGGACATGTTTACGGTGCTGAAGAGAGAAAATCAGAAAAGATCTAGTGTTCCGTTAGTCCAGTACGTACCGTTGTAGCAGGCCCAGTGTAGTGGCGTGTAGCCCTGGTTGTCTGTGATGACGGGGAGGGTCTCCACTGACTGGGCGGCGTGTAGGAGCCCCCCAGCACCCCGATGTGTCCGGATGCCGCCGCCAGGTGGACAGGGGTCCGCCCCTTACAGTCCCGAACCAGGAAGCTGGCGCTGTGCTGCAGCAGGGCCTCCACACACTCCTCATGACCCGTCACCGCCTGGGAGGAAGGGCGGGGAGACAAGAATGGATTTGAAATAACTAATAATCAATGATATAATAATGAATCATCAATTATTACAAATGATGTCTGGAGGCAGGTCCCCCTACAGGGATGAATACACCACTACCCATGGACAACTACTTTTCTGAAGATAATATGTATATTTGAGCCTCCCCGTCTCTTTCTGTGTGTGAGCGTATACAGCCAGCTCTCCTCCTCACCCCCTCTGTGTAGCGCTGTTCTGCCCCACTTGTCTTTGGCTTCTACGCTGGCTCCCTTGTTGAGCAGTGAGTACACACAGTCTGTGTGTCCGCTCAGCACCGACAGCATCAGAGGGGTTCTGATACACAAGACAACAAGGTCATATTACAAACTGGTAATAACCAGGGTGAGTCCCAAATGGCAACCTATTCCCTATATGGTACACTACTTTTGACCTGAGCCCATAGGGTTCTGGTTTAAAGTAGTGCACCAAGTAGGGCATAGGGTGCCATTTGGGACGTAGACCTAGTGTCAAAATCTCTTTATTTCAGGAATTGTATCCAAAACCCAATTGACTTACTGTCCATTCCCGTCTTGAACGTCCACTGCACTCTGGAGGTCAGCATTTCCAATCAGCAAACGCAAACACTCCGAATGACCGTTGGTAGCTAGAGGAGGATAAACAGAGAGGATATAAGAATGTGAGATGATTGACTGTTGGTAGCTAGAGGAGGCTAAACAGAGAGGATATAAGAATGTGAGATGATTGACTGTTGGTAGCTAGAGGAGGCTAAACAGAGAGGATATAAGAATGTGAGATGATTGACAGTTGGTAGCTAGAGGAGGCTAAACAGAGAGGAGATAAGAATGTGAGATGATTGACTGTTGGTAGCTAGAGGAGGCTAAACAGAGAGGATATGAGCTGATTGCTGGACGACTATTACCTTCACATGAACAGACAGATTTCTAGAACAGTGGTATTGGTAGATGACATCCTCATGATGTTAACACAGCAGATAATAAAACATTTTGGGGCTGAGGCCCTCGAAGCCTGTCACCTGCTAGCTGTGTACCTGGCTCTGGATAGAAGTCCCCCTGTGCACTGATCTAGGATCAGCTTACCCTCCCCAGATCCTCAGCAATAATGACAAAAAATGACCTTAGATCAGTGTGTAGTGGGCATTTTCACACTATGCTATATAATATCCCTAGAGTGGACATTGGCATCCTAGCAACATGACCAAACAAATGTCCATCTTGGTAAGGAAAACTTTTGAATTACAGAATCTCTAGGTCTTACGTGATATCCTATGCGTACCTGCAGCGTGGATGGGGGTCCTCTTCAGGGTGAAGTCTTTAACCAGGATGGAGGCTCCCTGGTTGATGAGGACGTCAACACACTCCACATGGCCTTTAAAGGCAGCCAGGTCCAGAGGGGTGCGCCCTGGCTGTTCCTCACGTCTAGATCCAGCAGAGACTGAACCAGGACCTCCATAGCATGGTGGTGGCCGTGGTACGCCTGAATGGAAACAAACACACAGTCTGAAGCAAAGTCCAGTGGTATGCCTGAACAGATATACACTCCTAATATAATCAATGTCCTATAGTAGACCAGTGGTATGCCAGAACAGATATACACTCCTAATATAATCAATGTCCTATAGTAGACCAGTGGTATGCCAGAACAGATATACACTCCTAATATAATCAATGTCCTATAGTAGACCAGTGGTATGCCAGAACAGATATACACTCCTAATATAATCAATGTCCTATAGTAGACCAGTGGTATGCCAGAACAGATATACACTCCTAATATAATCAATGTCCTATAGTAGACCAGTGGTATGCCAGAACAGATATACACTCCTAATATAATCAATGTCCTATAGTAGACCAGTGGTATGCCTGAACAGATATACACTCCTAATATAATCAATGTCCTATAGTAGACCAGTGGTATGCCTGAACAGAAATACACTCCTAATATAATCAATGTCCTATAGTAGACCAGTGGTGCGCCTGAACAGATATACACTCTTAATATAATCAATGTCCTATAGTAGACCAGTGGTATGCCTGAACAGAAACAGTCCTAGACCTCTAAAGTAGACCAGTGTCTCTCAAATCGGGTGCCCATTTTTTCTCCCGCCCAGCATCAACATCGAAGGTCCCTGCCAAGCGTGAGATTTAGAAACAAACACACTACTACTCCTCTGTTGGAGGTTGATTAACTCAAATGGCAAAATAAGGAAATCATCCTCATCATCACCGTGTCAAAATATGCATGTATTTTACACTAATCAGGAACAGATAGGAACATGGTGTGTGAGTGTCTGGACAATCAACTTTTCGTGGAAAAACAACACCATGCCTGCATCCCAGATAGCACCCTATTTCCCATGTAGTGCAGTACTTTTGATCTGGGCCCATAAGGTTCTGGTCAAAAGTAGTGCACTAAATAGGGATTAGGGTGCCATTTGTCATGTGGCGAGACCCCTACAGGAGCAGGTAGGCTTTACTCACAGCTAAGTGTAGGGGGCTGATGGGAGCTCTGACATCAGAGTCGTTCAGGATGTCTGTCCCTGAGGTTTCCATTAGCTGGGGAAAGACAAGGACGGGCCAGTTTAGACTTGTAACATATTTACTTTGAAGGTTAGTCTAGTAGCATGTTTCATGTTGTAAATCTCAGTGTCCAGCCCCTGCAGACATACTGGGGTGTTGCATTCGTATCTTAAACAAGCTAGTGTGAGGAAAAGTAACCAACTGGTACTTACCACATCTAAAGGTGTTTCACTTGCAATCTGGAAAAAGAACATCAAGAGTGACGATGCGGCCCACGACAAACATGCAACCACACCTTAAAACCTACTGAATATCAACGTCTGTCCCAAATGGCACCCTATTCCCTATATAGTGCATTACTTTTGACCAGAGCCCTATGGGCCCTACATCCATTTGGGACGCAGACAAAATGGTCTGTGAATGCAGGGCGTCTAGTCCCCTGTGGTTCTGACTCACCAGCTCCAGACAGAGGCGGTGTCCGTACGCAGACGCGTAATGGACTGCGTTGTAGCCCTGATTGTCCCTGATCCCTGGGTTAGCGTCGTTTCGCAGCAAATATTCCAGACACCTAGAGGTCAGAGGTCAAGAGTTCACTAATCATTATACCAACATCAAGACAGACAGATAAGCAAGCAGAGACACTTTCCCAAAGGAGACGTGGCCAAGCTTTCACAATGCATATTTAACACTAGTATGTATTCAAACACGGCCAACAACATACTCTAGACTACAGAGAAATGTGAAAGGTCATGGCACCACAACATACTCTCCAGACTACAGTGAAATGTGAAAGGTCATGGCACCACAACATACTCTCCAGACTACAGTGAAATGTGAAAGGTCATGGCACCACAACATACTCTCCAGACTACAGTGAAATGTGAAAGGTCATGGCACCACAACATACTCTCCAGACTACAGTGAAATGTGAAAGGTCATGGCACCACAACATACTCTCCAGACTACAGTGAAATGTGAAAGGTCATGGCACCACAACATACTCTCCAGACTACAGTGAAATGTGAAAGGTCATGGCACCACAACACACACAACAGTAAGAGAGGTGTGAGACGTACTTTCCGTCTGTGTCGGAGGCAGCAGCGTAGTGGAGCGGGGTGCAACCCCTTTTATAAAGATCGTTCACACTGGCCCCAGACCCCACCAAGGCAAAGAGACACTGGTAGTTACAATTGGCTGCCGCATAATGCAGAGGACTCCTAGAAGAACGCACATTTTACATTTACATTTTAGTCATTTAGCAGACGCTCTTATCCAGAGCGACTTACAGGAGCAATTAGGGTTAAGTGCCTTGCTCAAGGGCACATTTACGTAATTTAGCAGACGCTCTTATCCAGAGCGACTTACAAATTGGTGCATTCACCCTATAGCCAGTGGGATAACCACTTTACAATTATTATTTTATTTTTTATTTTTTTGGGGGGGGGTGGGTTGGGGTAAGGGGGGGTAGAAGGATTACATTATCCTATCCCAGGTATTCCTTAAAGAGGTGGGGTTTCAAATGTCTCCGGAAGGTGGTGAGTGACTCCGCTGTTCCACCATTGGGGTGCCAGAGCAGCGAACAGTTTTGACTGGGCTGAGCGGGAGCTATGCTTCCGCAGAGGAAGGGGAGCCAGCAGGCCAGAGGTGGATGAACGCAATGCCCTCGTTTGGGTGTAGGGACTGATCAGAGCCTGAAGGTACGGAGGTGCCGTTCCCCTCACTGCTCCATAGGCAAGCACCATGGTCTTGTAACGGATGCGAGCTTCAACTGGAAGCCAGTGGAGTGTGCGGAGGAGGGGGTGACGGAGAGAACTTGGGAAGGTTGAACACCAGACGGGCTGCGGCATTCTGGATGAGTTGTAGGGGTTTAATGGCACAGGCAGGGAGCCCAGCCAACAGCGAGTTGCAGTAATCCAGACGGGAGATGACAAGTGCCTGGATTAGGACCTGTGCCGCTTCCTGTGTAAGGCAGGGTCGTACTCTCCGAATGTTGTAGAGCATGAACCTGCAGGATCGGGTCACCGCCTTGATGTTAGCGGAGAACGACAGGGTGTTGTCCAGGGTCACGCCAAGGCTCTTCGCACTCTGGGAGGAGGACACAACGGAGTTGTCAACCGTGATGGCGAGATCATGGAGCGGGTAGTCCTTCCCGGGAGGAAGAGCAGCTCCGTCTTGCCAGGGTTCAGCTTGAGGTGGTGATCCGTCATCCATACTGATATGTCTGCCAGACATGCAGAGATGCGATTCGCCACCTGGTTATCAGAAGGGGGAAAGGGAGAAGATTAGTTGTGTATCGTCAGCGTAGCAATGATAGGAGAGGCCATGTGAGGATATGACAGAGCCAAGTGACTTGGTGTATAGGGAGAATAGGAGAGGGCCTAGAACTGAGCCCTGGGGGACACCAGTGGTGAGAGCACGTGGTGCGGAGACAGCTTCTCGCCACGCCACTTGGTAGGAGCGACCGGTCAGGTAGGACGCAATCCAGGAGTGAGCCGCGCCGGAGATGCCCAGCTCGGAGAGGGTGGAGAGGAGGATCTGATGGTTCACAGTATCAAAGGCAGCAGACAGGTCTAGAAGGACAAGAGCAGAGGAGAGAGAGTTAGCTTTAGCAGTGCGGAGAGCCTCCGTGACACAGAGAAGAGCAGTCTCAGTTGAATGACCAGTCCTGAAACCTGACTGGTTTGGATCAAGAAGGTAATTCTGAGAGAGATAGCAAGAGAGTTGGCTAAAGACGGCACGCTCAATAGTTTTGGAAAGAAAAGAAAGAAGGGATACTGGTCTGTAGTTGTTGACATCAGTGGGATCGAGTGTTGGTTTTTTGAGAAGGGGGTGCAACTCTCGCTCTCTTGAAGACGGAAGGGACATAGCCAGCGGTCAAGGATGAGTTGATCAGCGAGGTGAGGTAGGGGAGAAGGTCACCGGAGATGGTCTGGAGAAGAGAGGAGGGGATGGGGTCAAGCGGGCAGGTTGTTGGGCGGCCTGCAGTCACAAGTCGCAGGATTTTATCTGGAGAGAGAGGGGAGAAAGAAGTCAAAGCATAGGGTAGGGCAGTGTGAGTAGGACCAGCAGTGTCATTAGACTTAACAAACGAGGATCGGATGTCGTCAACCTTCTTTTCAAAGTGGTTGACGAAGTCATCCACAGAGAGAGAGGGGGGGAGGATTCAGCAGGGAGGAGAATGTGGCAAAGAGCTTCCTAGGGTTAGAGGCAGATGCTTGGAATTTAGAGTGGTAGAAAGTGGCCTTAGCAGCAGAAACAGATGAAGAAAATGTAGAGAGGGAGGGAGTGAAAAGATGCCAGGTCGGCAGGGAGTTTAGTTTTCTTCCATTTCCGCTCCGCTGCCCGGAGCTCTGTTCTGTGAGCTCGCAATGAGTCATCAAGCCACGGAGCTGGAGGGGAGGACCGAGCCGGCCGGGAGGATAGGGGACACAGAGAGTCAAAGGATGCAGAAAGGGAGGAGAGGAGGGTTGAGGAGGCAGAATCAGGAGATTGGAGGGAGAAGGATTGAGCAGAGGGAAGAGATGATAGGATGGAAGAGGAGAGAGTAGTGGGAGAGAGAGAGCGAAGGTTGCGGCGGCGCATTACCATCTGTGTAGGGGCAGAGTGAGTAGTGTTGGAGGAGAGCGAGAGAGAAAAGGACACAAAGTAGTGGTCGGAGACATGGAGGGAGTTGCAGTGAGATTAGTAGAAGAGCAGCATCTAGTAAAGATGAGGTCAAGCGTATTGCCTGCCTTGTGAGTAGGGGGGGACGGTGAGAGGGTGAGGTCAAAAGAGGAGAGGAGTGGAAAGAAGGAGGCAGAGAGAAATGAGTCAAATGTAGACGTAGGGAGGTTGAAATCCCCCAGAACTGTGAGGGGTGAGCCATCCTCAGGAAAGGAGCTCATCAAGGCGTCAAGCTCATTGATGAACTCTCCAAGGGAACCTGGAGGGCGATAGATGACAAGGATATTAAGCTTAAATGGGCTAGTGACTGTGACAGCATGGAATTCAAATGAGGAGATAGACAGATGGGTTAGGGGAAAAATTGAGAATGTCCACTTGGGAGAGCTGAGGATTCCTGTGCCACCACCCCTCTGCCCAGATGCTCTCGGGGTATGCGAGAACACATGGTCAGACGAGGAGAGAGCAGTAGGAGTAGCAGTGTTTTCAGTGGTAATCCATGTTTCCGTCAGCGCCAGGAAGTCGAGGGAATGGAGGTTAGCATAGGCTGGGATGAAGTCAGCTTTGTTGGCAGCAGAACGGCAGTTCCAGAGGCTGCCTGAGACCTGGAACTCCAGGTGTGGGGTGCGTGCAGGGACCACCAGGTTAGAGAGGCTGCAGCCACGCGGTGTGAGGCGTTTGTGTGGCCTGTGCGGAGAGGAGAGAACAGGGATAGGCAGAGGCATAGTTGACAGGCTGTAGCAAATGGCTACAATAATGCAGAGGAGATCGGAATGAAATGAACTAAACATCAGGAAAGGAGAGAGTAGGGCCTCCCTCACCAAAACTTCCACCTCAGAAACTATAATTGTTTCACTGAACCACCCGAATAAAAAACTCTCCCAACTTCCACTTTAGAAATTAGAATTGTTGTGAACTACAGCGGTTCAATGTTTCAAGGAATAGACTCAACTTACTTTATTCAGCTAGCTAAATATGACACCATAGCTAACTAGCATTCTAGCATCCAATAACACACAGTTTAGCACCAATACTTGGTTACAACAAACTACCAGTAGTGTGTTAACACACTAAACAGATAATTCGTGTGTTAACGAATTACGTTGGCTAGCTAGCACAAATATATTGTATTTAGCAGCTACAGTACAGTTAGCTGGTCGTGTTGGCTAGCTAGCAATGGCTACTGTGTTGACTTTGTTTGTAAAACGGCTAGCTAGCTAGCTTCGTGCTACCTACAATAACTACCCACAATAGCTACCCACAACAGCCCACGATGCCTGACTATGACGCCATAGCTAACTAGCATGCTAGCATCCAATAACACACAGTTTAGCACCAATACTTGGTTACAACAGACTACCAATAGTGTGTTAACACACTAAACAGATAATTCGTGTCCGTGTCTAGTTCCTTTCATAACGCAGCAAAAATTAAACGTTGGCTAGCTAGCACAAATATATTGTAATTAGCTGCTACAGTACAGTTAGCTGGTCGTGTTGGCTAGCTAGCAATGTCTACTGTGTTGACTTTGTTTGAAAAACTGCTAGCTAGCTAGCTTCGTGCTACACCCGGGACCGCCGAATACCATGCTAACATACAATAACACAGAAACCATTCATAGCACAGAAACCATTCAACATCAACAACAGAAACAGCTTATTGGAGCTGTAAAACATTTACATTTTACATTTACGTCATTTAGCAGACACTCTTATCCAGTGCGACTTACAGGAGCAATTAGGGTTAAGTGCCTTGCTGCAGTGCACATAGACACATTTTTCACCTAGTCAGCTAGGGGATTTGAACCAGCAACCTTTCGGTTACTGACCCAACGCTCTTAACCGCTAGGCTACCTGCCGCCCAATATTTCCCATAATAATTCCTATATGCCCCTATACTATATTCCCCATTATCATAAAGATCACATATGAAAGTTATTTGATGCCACAGACAGACCTTCCGAAGCTGTCCTTTCTGTTGAAGTCTGCCCCTGTGTTGAGCAGCAGATTCAGACAGTCCAGGTTCCTGGTAACAAGATATCAAGTTCAGAAAGGCCCTCGTACATCTGAGCTATCAGGTGGATGGTAACAAGATATCAAGTTCAGAAAGGCCCTCGTACATCTGAGCTATCAGGTGGATGGTAACAAGATATCAAGTTCAGAAAGGCCCTCGTACATCTGAGCTATCAGGTGAATGGTAACAAGATATCAAGTTCAGAAAGGCCCTTTCACATCTGAGCTATCAGGTGGATGGTAACAATGAGAACCTTAAAGAAAAGAGAAACCCGTACACTGCTCTTGCTAGTATCACTGTTTTTATAATGCTAATAAAAGCAATAATAAAAAGTGATACTAGCAAGAGCAGTTTGCAGGTTTCTCTTCTCTTTCAAGAAGATATAAAGACAATTTAGACCAGAGCGCAAGTCAATACCACCATGGCATGGAACCACATTATACAGAAATGATACCGCACTAATGATCTATACGATTTTTTAATACTGCTAAACAATGTGAAATGTAAGAGTGTGAATATGTGTTTGTTCTTTCTGGTGGCTTTCCAGTTCATGAACTAAATATTCCTTGGTGTAAAGCCTGGACCAGTCCACTCACCCAACAGCTGCTGCAGCATGTAAACAGGTCCTTCCAAAGTCGTCAGGGGTGTCTATATCAAAGCCTGATGAGAGGAGCTTCCGACAGCAGTCAGAGAACCCACTGAGAGCAGACAGGTGGAGGGGGAACATCCCATGGACGCCTCGCCTGCAACACATTTTTACATTTGAGACTTTAAGCAGACACTCTTATCCAGAGCGACTTACAGTTGATTCAGCTAAGATTGGAAACAGCACCACATCACAGTCCTCATTAAACCCCACAGCAGATCAACACATCAGCATGCTGCAATGCCCTGTCTATCAACCCCCACACACCACAATGTGTTGAGCATAGTCTCCAAGCGGGAATTCGGTCAATGACAGAATTGCAGATGCATGTTGCATTTTTGCTGGAAACTGTGTGTGTTCTCACTTGGCTGTGTCAGCTGCGTTCGTGATGAGTGTATTGATGAGTAACTCATGGCCGTAGCGAGCAGAGATGTGCAGAGGTGTGTTTCCATTCTTTTCTTCACAGTCGATCTCAGCACCTACAGAACACACACACACACACACACACAGACACACACAGACACACACAGACACACACACAGACACACACACACACACACACACACAGACACACACAGACACACACTGACACACACACAGACACACACACACACAGACACACACACACACACACACATACACAGACACACACACACGTCAACCACTTGACCCTAGAGGCCTCATGAAGCTTCATGTTCAACCACATTGCAAGTAACATTGGGAAAAGAGTGGAGAGAGAGAGAGGGGGGTTGGGAGAGAACAAAACAATACATTCCTGATCAGGTCACTTGGTTCTGAAAACCCCCTGGTCCAACCTCTCTCTCTTCATTACTTGGTTATGAAAACCCCCTGGTCCAACCTCTCTCTCTTCATTACTTGGTTCTGAAAACCCCCCTGGTCCAACCTCTCTCTCTTCATTACTTGGTTCTGAAACCCCCCTGGTCCAACCTCTCTCTCTTCATTACTTGGTTATGAAAACCCCTGGTCCAACCTCTCTCTCTTCATTACTTGGTTATGAAAACCCCTGGTCCAACCCTCTCTCTTCATTACTTGGTTATGAAAACCCCCTGGTCCAACCTCTCTCTCTTCATTACTTGGTTATGAAACCCCCCTGGTCCAACCTCTCTCTCTTTATCACTTGGTTATGAAAACCCCCTGGTCCAACCTCTCTCTCTTTATCACTTGGTTATGAAACCCCCCTGGTCCAACCTCTCTCTCTTCATTACTTGGTTATGAAACCCCCCTGGTCCAACCTCTCTCTCTTCATTACTATTATGAAAACCCCCTGGTCCAAATAACTGGCTCTAACCTATCTCTCTTCATTACTATTATGAAAACCCCCTACACATTTGAATGCGTGTTGACTCACATCCACACCAAGGTCCAGGAGGTACTTGACCACACTGATCATTCCACTGGAGGCTGCAGAGTGGAGAGGGGTGTAGGCCTTCTTGTCTTTACAGGACACCTCTGATCCATGAGAGGCCAGCAGTTTCACCACCTCAATGTGCCCTATGGTAGAGAGAGAGGGGGAGGGATAAAGAGAGAGAGAGAGAGAGAGAGAGAGAGAGAGAGAGAGAGAGAGAGAGAGAGAGAGAGAGAGAGATAGAGAGATAGTAAGGGGGTTAAGAGAGAAACAGAGATACAAACACAGAGAGATAGGCAGAGAGAGGAGAGATAGATTAGTTTACAGTGGTACACAGCACCATAAGCAACACCTACATCATGTTAGTACAACTGAAAACATCTAATCAACCTACTTAGTACATGATTCTGACATAATAACACACTAGACGTGGCTCATACAGCTGAGATGTGAGACTAACACACAGTCCATTCATTCATTCATTCATTGGTATAAAGGACATTAGTCAGAATGTAAATGATGTGGTAAACTCATCACCCATGTAAGCAGCCCAGTGGATTGCTCGGCGATCCTTCTTGTCAAAGGCATTAATGTTGGCTCCTCTGGAGAGAAGCAGCCTCACCATCTAACAGGGAGAGGAGAGAGAAACAAAACACAGGTTGAGGAAAACCAAACAGCAAAATCCGCTAAATCTGGCTTCAAAGCCTTCCCTTTAAAATTATATATTTTGTATTCACAATGAATGAAAGATAACATGTAAAGACATGGTACATTTCTCCCCTTTATTCCCCCTTTGACCTCCCCCTCCCCCCAGAATGCCTCCAAACACATTTAAAAAGAAAGGGAAAGTAATTGAGTTACATGTCAGAAAACAAAACAAAAGTATACAACAACGTTACTTCAAGTAAAATGTAATAGCCTAACAATTTCAGGTGATTAAGTGATTTTATAGGCCTATATAGCAGTAATCTCAAGGTGGGGCCAAGAGTACTAATCTGGAGGAAGTGTTTGGAGCTGTTCAAAATAGGATATCATCGGGTCCCAGGAGGAATAAAATGAGTTGGTTGACCCTCGAATGGTAACTTCATTTTTTCTCATTTTAGGAACAGCTTCAGATCTTTGAGCCAAAGAGAGGCTAAGGGAGGATTGATAGATTTCCAATCCAATAAAATCCTTCTGCGGGCTAACAGGGAGGCAAAGGCAATGGCATCTAGCTGTCTATTGGTCAGAGAAGGATTGTTGTTTGGAACTCCAAAAATAGCAATTTCTGCACTACATTTACATTTTAGTCATTTAGCAGACGCTCTTATCCAGAGCGACTTACAGTTTGTGAATACATATCTTTTTTATACTGGCCCCCCGTGGGAATCGAACCCACAACCCTGGCGTTGCAAACGCCATGGTCTATCAACTGAGCTACATCCCTGCCGGCCATTCCTTCCCCTACCCTGGACGACGCTGGGCCAATTGCGCGCCGCCCCATGGGTCTCCCGGTCACGGCCGGCTACGACAGAGCCTGGATTCGAACCAGGATCTCTAGTGGCACAGCTAGCACTGCGATGCAGTGCCTTAGACCACTGCGCCACTCAGGAGACTAACTAGCCTATACTGCAACTAGGCTACATACTGCAACTAGGCTACATACTGCAACTAGGCTACATACTGCAACTAGGCTACGTACTGCAACTAGGCTAGGTACTGCAACTAGGCTACGTACTGCAACTAGGCTACGTACTGCAACTAGGCTATATACTGCAACTAGGCTAGGTACTGCAACTAGGCTACGTACTGCAACTAGGCTACGTACTGCAACTAGGCTACATCCTGCAACTAGGCTACATACTGCAACTAGGCTACATACTGCAACTAGGCTACATACTGCAACTAGGCTATATACTGCAACTAGGCTAGGTACTGCAACTAGGCTACGTACTGCAACTAGGCTATATACTGCAACTAGGCTAGGTACTGCAACTAGGCTATATACTGCAACTAGGCTAGGTACTGCAACTAGGCTACGTACTGCAACTGGGGCCTCGTGCTGCAACTAGGCTACATACTGCAACTAGCGCACCGTGCTGCACAGCTGGGCTACGTACAGCAACTAGGCTATACTGCAACTAGGCGCCAGCTAGGCTCCGACTGCAACTAGGCTATATCTGCAGCTAGGCTACGGACTGCAACTAGGCTATATACTGCAACTGGGCTAGGTACTGCAACTGGGCTACGTACTGCAACTAGGCTACGTACTGCAACTAGGCTACATACTGCAACTAGGCTCACGTACTGCAACTAGGCTGACATCCTGCAACTAGGCTACATACTGCAACTAGACTACGTACTGCAACTAGGCTACATCCTGCAACTGAGGCTACATGCGCAGCTAGGCTACGTACTGCAACTAGGCTACATGCTGCAACTAGGCTACATACTGCAACTGGGCTACAACTGCAACTAGGCTACGTACAGCAACTAGGCTACATCCTGCAACTGGGCTACATCCTGCAACTGGGCTACATCCTGCAACTGGGCTACATTCTGCAACTAGGCTACGTACTGCAACTGGCTACATACTGCAACTAGGCTACATCTGCAACTAGGCTGCGTACTGCAACTAGGCTACGATCTGCAACTAGGCTACGTACTGCAACTAGGCTACGTGACTGCAACTGGGCTAGGTACTGCAACTAGGCTACGTGCTGCAACTGGGCTACGTACCGCAACTGGACTGCATACTGCAACTAGGCTACATCCTGCAACTGAGGCTACATCCTGCAACTAGGCTACATCCTGCAACTAGGCTACATCCGGCTAGCACAGCTGGGCTACATACTGCAACTAGGCTACATCCTGCAACTAGGCTACATACAGCAACTAGGCTACACCTGCAACTAGGCTACATCCTGCAACTAGGCTACATACAGCAACTAGGCTACGTACAGCAACTAGGCTACACTGCAACTGCACGTCTGCACAGGCTACGTACTGCAACTAGGCTACGTACAGCAACTAGGCTACATACAGCAACTAGGCTACATACTGCAACTAGGCTACGTACAGCAACTAGGCTACGTACAGCAACTAGGCTACGACTGCAACTAGGGCTACATACAGCAACTAGGCTACGTACAGCAACTAGACTACATCCTGCAACTAGGCTACGACAGCAACCAGGCTACATACAGCAACTAGGCTACATACAGCAACTAGGCTATATACTGCAACTAGGCTGCGTACTGCAACTAGGCTACGTACTGCAACTAGGCTACATACTGCAACTAGGCTAGGTACTGCAACTAGGCTACGTACTGCAACTAGGCTACGTCTGCAGCTGGCTACGTGCTGCAGCTACTGGGCTGTACTGCAACTAGGCTACGTACTGCAACTAGGCTACGTGCTGCAACTAGGCTACGTACAGCAACTGGGCTACATACTGCAACTAGGCTACATACTGCAACTAGGCTACATACTGCAACTAGGCTACATACTGCAACTACAGAGGGCTGCTGCAACTGGGCTACATACTGCAACTAGGCTACACTGCAACTAGGCTACATCCTGCAACTAAGCTACATACTGCAACTAGGCTACATCCTGCAACTAGGCTACGTACAGCAACTAGGCTACATCCTGCAACTAGGCTACATCCTGCAACTAAGCTACATCCTGCAACTAGGCTACTTCCTGCGACTAGGCTACATACTGCAACTAGGCTACGTACTGCAACTAGGCTACGTACTGCAACTAGGCTACGTACTGCAACTAGGCTACGTGCTGCAACTAGGGCTACGTACTGCAGCTGGGCTACGTACTGCAGCTAGGCTACGTACTGCAACTAGGGCTAGGTCAGCAACGCTAGCTAGCTCGTACTGCAACTAGGCTACGTACTGCAACTTGGCTACATCCTGCAACTAGACTACATCCTGCAACTAGGCTACATCCTGCAACTAAACTACATCCTGCAACTAGAATACATCCTGCAACTAGGCTACATACTGCAACTAAGCTACATCCTGCAACTAGGCTACATCCTGCAACTAGGCTACATACTGCAACCAGGCTACATACTGCAACTAAGCTACATCCTGCAACTAGGCTACATCCTGCAACTAGGCTACATCCTGCAACTAGACTACATACTGCAACTAAGCTACGTACTGCAACTAGGCTACATACTGCAACTAGGCTACATACTGCAACTAAGCTACATCCTGCAACTAGGCTACATACTGCAACTAAGCTACATCCTGCAACTAGGCTACATACTGCAACTAAGCTACATCCTGCAACTAGGCTACATCCTGCAACTAGGCTACATCCTGCAACTAGACTACATACTGCAACTAAGCTACATCCTGCAACTAGGCTACATCCTGCAACTAGGCTACATCCTGCAACTAGGCTACATACTGCAACCAGGCTACATACTGCAACTAAGCTACATCCTGCAACTAGGCTACATCCTGCAACTAGGCTACATCCTGCAACTAGACTACATACTGCAACTAAGCTACGTACTGCAACTAGGCTACATACTGCAACTAGGCTACATACTGCAACTAAGCTACATCCTGCAACTAGGCTACATACTGCAACTAGGCTACATACTGCAACTAAGCTACATCCTGCAACTAGGCTACATCCTGCAACTAGGCTACATCCTGCAACTAGACTACATACTGCAACTAGGCTACATCCTGCAACTAGGCTACGTACTGCAACTAGGCTACGTACTGCAACTAGGCTACGTACTGCAACTAGGCTACTTCCTGCAACTAGGCTACATCCTGCAATAGGCTACATCCTGCAACTAGGCTACATCCTGCAACTAGGCTACATCCTGCAACTAGGCTACATCCTGCAACTAGGCTACGTACAGCAACTAGGCTACGTACAGCAACTAGGCTACGTACAGCAACTAGGCTAAGTACTGCAACTAGGCTACATACTGCAACTAGGCTACATACTGCAACTAGGCTACATAATGCAACTAGGCTACATCCTGCAACTAGGCTACATCCTGCAACTAGGCTACATACTGCAACTAGGCTACATACAGCAACTAGGCTACGTACTGCAACTAGGCTACGTGCTGCAACTAGGCTACGTACTGCAACTAGGCTAGGTACAGCAACTAGGCTACGTACTGCAACTAGGATACGTACTGCAACTTGGCTACATCCTGCAACTAGACTACATCCTGCAACTAGGCTACATCCTGCAACTAGGCTACATCCTGCAACTAGACTACATCCTGCAACTAGACTACATACTGCAACTAAAATACATCCTGCAACTAGGCTACATCCTGCAACTAGGCTACATCCTGCAACTAGGCTACATCCTGCAACTAGGCTACATCCTGCAACTAGGCTACATACTGCAACTAGGCTACATACTGCAACTAGGCTACATACTGCAACTAAAATACATCCTGCAACTAGGCTACATCCTGCAACTAGGCTACATCCTGCAACTAGGCTACATACTGCAACTAGGCTACATCCTGCAACTAGGCTACATCCTGCAACTAGGCTACATACTGCAACTAGGCTACATACTGCAACTAGGCTACATCCTGCAACTAGGCTACATCCTGCAACTAGGCTACATCCTGCAACTAGGCTACGTACTGCAACTAGGCTTGCCCGAGGGGCTGCAACTAGCTGCTGCAGCTAGGCTACGCAATACATGCTGCAACTAGGCTACGTCCTGCAACTAGAGCTACATCCTGCAACTAGGCTACATCCTGCAACTGGGCTGCATCTGCAAACTAGGGCTACAGCTGCAACTAGGCTACGTACTGCAACTAGGCTACAGTACTGCAACTAGGCTACATACTGCAACTAGGCTACATCCTGCAACTGGGCTGCATCCTGCAACTAGGCTACATCCTGCAACTGAGGCACTGCAACTAGGCTACACAACTAAACTGGCATCCTGCAACTAGGCTACATCCTGCAACTAGGCTACATCTGCAACTAGGCTACATCCTGCAACTAGGCTACATCCTGCAACTAGGCTACATCCTGCAACTAGGCTACATCCTGCAACTAGGCTACATCCTGCAACTCGGCTACATCCTGCAACTAGGCTACATCCTGCAACTAGGCTACATACTGCAACTAGGCTACATCCTGCAACTAGGCTACATACTGCAACTAGGCTACATCCTGCAACTAGGCTACATCCTGCAACTAGGCTACATCCTGCAACTAGGCTACATCCTGCAACTAGGCTACGTCCTGTGGGTGCAACTAGGGCTACATCCTGCAACTAGGCTACTTCCTGCAACTAGGCACATACAGCAACTAGGCTACATACTGCAACTAAGCTACATCCTGCAACTAGGCTACATCCTGCAACTAGGCTACATCCTGCAACTAGACTACATACTGCAACTAGGCTACATCCTGCAACTAGGCTACGTACTGCAACTAGGCTACGTACTGCAACTAGGCTACGTACTGCAACTAGGCTACGTACTGCAACTAGGCTACTTCCTGCAACTAGGCTACATCCTGCAATAGGCTACATCCTGCAACTAGGCTACATCCTGCAACTAGGCTACATCCTGCAACTAGGCTACATCCTGCAACTAGGCTACATCCTGCAACTAGGCTACATCCTGCAACTAGGCTACGTACAGCAGTTAGGCTACGTACAGCAACTAGGCTACGTACAGCAACTAGTCTACGTACTGTAACTAGGCTACATACTGCAACTAGGCTACATACTGCAACTAGGCTACATCCTGCAACTAGGCTACATCCTGCAACTAGGCTACATCCTGCAACTAGGCTACATACTGCAACTAGGCTACATACAGCAACTAGGCTACGTACTGCAACTAGGCTACGTACTGCAACTAGGCTACGTACTGCAACTAGGCTACGTACTGCAACTAGGCTACGTACTGCAACTAGACTACATCCTGCAACTAGGCTACATCCTGCAACTAGGCTACATCCTGCAACTAGACTACATCCTGCAACTAGACTACATACTGCAACTAGGATACGTAATGCAACTAGGCTAGGTACAGCAACTAGGCTACGTACTGCAACTAGGCTACGTACTGCAACTTGGCTACATCCTGCAACTAGGCTACATCCTGCAACTAGGCTACATCCTGCAACTAGACTACATCCTGCAACTAGACTACATACTGCAACTAAGCTACATCCTGCAACTAGGCTACATCCTGCAACTAGGCTACATACTGCAACTAGACTACATCCTGCAACTAGGCTACATACTGCAACTAAGCTACATCCTGCAACTAGGCTACATCCTGCAACTAGGCTACATCCTGCAACTAGGCTACATCCTGCAACTAGGCTACATACTGCAACTAGGCTACATACTGCAACTAGGCTACATACTGCAACTAAAATACATCCTGCAACTAGGCTACATCCTGCAACTAGGCTACATCCTGCAACTAGGCTACATACTGCAACTAGGCTACATCCTGCAACTAGGCTACGTACTGCAACTAGGCTACATACTGCAACTAGGCTACGTACTGCAACTAGGCTACATCCTGCAACTAGGCTACGTACTGCAACTAGACTACGTACTGCAACTAAGCTACATCCTGCAACTAGGCTACATCCTGCAACTAGGCTACATACTGCAACTAGACTACATCCTGCAACTAGGCTACATACTGCAACTAAGCTACATCCTGCAACTAGGCTACATCCTGCAACTAGGCTACATACTGCAACTAGACTACATCCTGCAACTAGGCTACATCCTGCAACTAGGCTACATCCTGCAACTAGGCTACGTACAGCAATTAGGCTAAGTACTGCAACTAGGCTAAGTACTGCAACTATGCTACATACTGCAACTAGGCTACATCCTGCAACTAGGCTACATCCTGCAACTAAGCTACATCCTGCAACTAGGCTACATCCTGCAACTAGGCTACA